>NW_023658967.1:70779-78299 GCF_015228065.2 Penaeus monodon
ATCTGGACAGAGAGAGGAAAACGAATGATGAAGTGCCTGAGAAAAATAAATTGTAAAGACCGACTGTTGGACATCTTGACAAAAGGAAATTTATTGTCATGTGATTGAGAAGTAAAAGTATGAGAAAAACTTGCTGACAGGGATGGTTGATAGGAAACAGAGGAGAGGCAAACCAAAGACAAGGACTGAGCGAAAAACATCAATGAATTGCGGGTGCGATGGTACAAGTGGAAGAAAAAGGAGCAGGATCGATTTGAGTAGAGAAGGATGGGGAGAGGTCCACGGCTGCTCAAACATGAGCGTACAGTTATTGAGATGATGATATATACCCAATTGCTCTCTCTCTCTCTCGTCTCTCTCTCTCTCTCTCTCCTCTCTCTCTCTCTCTCTCCTCTCTCTCTCTTTCTCTCTCTCTCTCTCTCCTTTCCCTTCTTTCACTTGAAGGCCACACATTCATTGCAGACGTCCTTTACTTTAGTCTCAAAAAATGAAGACCATATAAGGAATGCAGGTATCGGAACGCTGAATACATTTAGATATCAGACCGTAATTATGTTGGCCTTGCATTTAGAGGAGTACAGTATAAGTGTTCAGGAAAGTTTTAATAATAATATAAACTTTCACAAATGACAGCCAAAACACCAGTGCACTAAACATAAGAAGCGATGCAACTTTGTGCATGTATTTGAATGGGATTAAATTAATTCTATGGTTGAAGTTCATCAGTTATCTCATTTAATGTTTCACTTATCAAAAACCATGTAGCATGTAGAAGTGCTGGGATGCCATAACATGGGAGGAAAAACCAGTTAAAGACATATGTACCTCCCACGCAAGGTCTTAACATAAAAAAAAAATGTACCTACTGTTTGGAAGAAGTAAGCAAAATAATTATTATTTATAATTATAAGTTAGTTTTATTCCTTTTTGTTAAAATGGATAATCTTGGTGTGACATACTTGTCGTTTTTTTTTGCTTTTATTTTAACCCCCTGTTTTCCCTATTTTAAGTAATGTAAATAAGAACAATAAAAAACCTCTAGTCTAAGTATTTTGATATACTGTAATTATTTTATGGTTCTTTCTTTGCCCTCATCCAGATAAAAACAGATCAATAAAAATTTGGGATAAAATAAACACTCAACTTAATAATATACAGTATATTAACTGAATTAATACTTTTTTCTAGGATTCATTTTGTTGTTGCAAAACAAAAACAATAGTAATAGCATCACACACACAAAAAAGTGAAAGAAAAAAACAAAAGTAAATGCTAATTATAAACATTTAATGTCTCTATTTTCCTTTTCAAAAAAATACATCCTAAAATATGACAAAAGACATGCAGGCAAAATGCTTCCAAAATTAGACATTATATAATATATATATTATATATATATAAGGCCGCCGTGGCCGAGTGGTTAGAGCATCGGACTCAAGACTGGCACACGGCAATTTTGAGTTCGAGGGTTCGAGTCCCCGGCTGGCGCGTTTTTCCCCTTTGGGGAAAGGAACTTCACCTCAATTGCCTCCCTACCCACTGGGTGGCCAAGCCAGCCAAGTCATTTGTTTGGTCCCAAGCCCGGATAAAATAGAGAGAATGATTACCTAAAAGAAACACCGGCTCTCTCCGTGGAAAGGAACGGGGGACCCTACCACGTACTCACTCCAAGAGCATCACAACATGAAAACTACAATTAAGTATCATGCTGTGACCACGGCGGCTCAAACATGAACCTACCTTTAAAAAAAAAAAATATATATATATATATATATATATAGCATATAGTATATATATATATATATAGTATATATTATATATCTATATATTATAATATATATAATGTATGGAATCTGCTTTTCCAATGTTTTTCCACGAACTTTAGAATACCTACACCGAATTTAATACCTTCAGGAAAGATTACAAACGATCAAACAGAGTCCAAATTTACAATGGGGTTTATTTTCCCAAAGCCCCAAAATCAACCTGGATTAGAGATCCTATGTAGAGAAATGAATTTTGGGTTAAGGCACTTAAGAAACAGAATTTTCAGCATTAAGTGTTCAACAATCATTTATGTGATTCAATTACCAAGTTGGAATGTTTTCCCTATTTTTATTAAAAGAGCCATAACCTTTAAATAGAACCTTTCCATGGCAACGTTCACATACAATACCACAGAAACATTGCATTTAACAGTAATAGAATAAATGTGCTTAGTAATTCTAATGGATACAAAAATATCAAGTTACTAGGAATAGTAACTCTAGTGAAAAATCACTTTACAAAATCAAATAAATATGAAATACAATGACAACACTAGAAAATATATAGAAAACTAATATATCTGAATATTTCACTGATTAGCATTTTAAATTGGGAAAACTAAAACAAAAATCTATAACATCAAGACAACTTCCAGTGTATTTTGGTTTATCTAAGCTTATTCTTATTTTCTTGTGTTTTGCAGAAAATAAATATGGCTAACAACAATTAAAATTCTATTATCATTTATAAGTATCCTGGCTAGAAAAGTATGAATTTGTTTTTCAAAAAACAACAAGGTTTTTAAAGTGATAATGACAGCAGTGAAAAAATGTTGGAATAATGAGGAAATATTTCTACAGCATAAGTAAACAAAAAGTAGCATTACAGACAGTGCATACTCTGATAAATGAGAAGGGTTTAAATGGTTAAAAGCAAGATAATGTGCTAGACATCTAAGGTCATGTAGCACTATAGTAATTTTAGGGAAGGGTGGTTGAGTTAGTGTTTAGTTGTCTAAGCGGGGAAAAGGGAAATTTGGTGAGGAAAGGGTTAGGGTCGGGTATGGTAAGGAGTTAGATTGATGAAGAATATGTATGCGTTTGAGGAAGAGAATAGGTTGTTGAAGCAAAAAGTGTGGGATTCTGTAAGGATGTCTGATAGGTTGGGAGGTGGGTTTGAAGGGGGGATAGGTGGGGGAAAGCAGAGGTACGAGTTGTTTCAAAACGTGGGCACGGCAGTAGGATGTGTGGGTTTGGGGAGTGTCTGGTGGTGTGTATTGACTTTATGAGAGTTAATGAGTTACATAAGGGATTCACGTGCGTAAGGTGGGGGGGAAAGGATAGAAGGGATGGTGGGAGGGTTAATGTGGGCGGGTTTGGGGTCGGGGGGATGGGCTGTGTTGGGAGGGGGTAGGAGGATGGGGTGGAGGGGGCATATCGTTAGGAGGAGGATGGATATCAGCAGTTACTGGAGTGTGAAGGAGCAGGAGTTGTAAATTTGGAGGTTGAGTGTCAGTTTTCATTAGAATCTTGAATATTTTCAATGGTTCTTTCTGATTGGTTGGGGAGTTTGGGGGATAAGGATTTCTTGTGAGGGGGGGAAGAGGGGATTGGTGTCTCAAGCATGGAGCAAAGGAAGGTGGAGGTGATTGTGTGGTAGGGGAAGAGGGGGTGGAATGTTTGTTCTGTCTGTTACGGGTAGTGCGAGGAGGGAGAGGGGAGGTGTTGGGATTGTAGTGGTGATTAAAAGTATCTGTAGTAGAGTTTGGGAGTGCCTGGATTTAGGATGGCAAAAGAGTTTGACTGGGGAAAGGTAGGAGGGAGAAGAGGGGGGGGTTAGATGTAGGGGGGGTGGGTTTTGGAGAATTGGTAGAATGAGCAGTATTTGGAGTAAGGAGTAAGGGGGAAACCACGTCGACGTGCTTCTTGTCTGGCTTCACGTAGTGAGTCCAAGTTTGAATCTGAGAGTTGCTACCTCAGACTCAAATTTATAGGTGGGACAACCCTATAAAAAACATTATGGGGGCCGCCACAGTTGGCACTGTGCGGATTGTGCAGGGCAGTTAGATCGGGTATGGCCAGGTTGGGCACATAGTGGGCATCTGGCTGTGGAACGGCAATGTTTGGCTGGGTTGTCCTAGACGCCAACAATTTTGCACTGACGTGGAGGGGGTGGTATGGAAAGAACAGGGAGGGATTCCCTCCTATGTAGACGTTAAAGGGAAGGTCATGCCTACGGAAGGTAATTTTGGCTATGTTAGTGGTTTATTTTTTATGCTTTTGGGGGGAATGGAGTAGCATTGTACTGATGTTGCATCATAGTCCCGTGAGACAGGCAAGTAGATCTTCTCCACAATCTGACCAATCTTTGTCATAGATTGGACAATTGCTGGGGAGATTGAAACTGTTTTCCGGTGAAGATTGAGGGTTGGATGGGGGTTTTGCAAGGATGGGGTTACCTATAGGTCTGTTAGGTTTGTTAATGCTATAGCTTGGGTTTTCGGATGGTTACTGTGACAAGACGGGAGCGGTCGTCGGGTCGGCTACGGAAAGAGACTTTACCTACTTGTTTTTGGAGACATTGTTGGAAGAGAAGGGTGTTGTCAGAGTAGGGAGCGTGGGAGGGATCACGAAAAAAACGGTCCCATTTGGCTGCACTGAAGAGGGTATTCAAAATTGTTGTGAATAGGGGTAGTAGAAGGGCGGGGGTGACGAAGATGGAGTAGTGTTAAGGGAGGTAGTGTTTTTGGGGAGG
This sequence comes from Penaeus monodon, assembly GCF_015228065.2. Lineage (NCBI taxonomy): Eukaryota > Metazoa > Arthropoda > Malacostraca > Decapoda > Penaeidae > Penaeus > Penaeus monodon. The sequence continues at coordinate 75,301 of NW_023658967.1, forward strand.
TGGGCAATAGGCTGTAAGGTATTAATAAGGGAGGATGGGGTGGTTGATGTTGGAGGTTGTGGGGGTAGAGGTGTTTTAAAATTGAGATTGCTGGGAGAGTGGAAATGTTCCTTAAGGGTTGATGTTGGCTACTGTACTAGTAGTTATTGATGAGGGGGTAGTTATTGCAGGTGTTCGGAGGCCGTGGTCAAAGGAGAGCCTGGGGTCAGGGAATCTGGTGGGTTTACATCGTTGGGCTATTTGATAAAGGGGCAAGCCCCATTGCCCCAAATAGTGGGGATAAGGTTTCATTACTGGCCCTGGTAAGCCTGGATTATGTTGGGGATAAAAACAGTCCACCCCTCAGGGTCCCCTTGAGGGGTAAGGGCTAGATAACTAAATCAGGGGAATACGTGCCCAGGCTCCCTCAGGGCCCTTCAGGACTGGCACAAAGTCGACCTTCATCCTTCAGCACGGCTCTCAACACCTTTGGAGGTGGATAGCAGAAGGGTTTGGTGAAGGGACAGAAACGAAAAGTGGGAAGGAAAATAAAGACCATGCAAAAATTTGTTGAGTCGAGGGCTGAGTCCCAAGGTTGGGGAGTTCCCCATCATTTGGGTCCCAGTCATCCCCCCTCCTAAGCCCCCCCACGACAAAAACGGGCAAGGGATTGGGGGGATAATGAAAAAGGCAACTACTATGCAGGCTTTTGGGACAACAGGGTATGGGTTTTGTCACTAGAGTCAACCCACAAATAGCTAGTATACAAGCCATATCTTTGCTTCTAAATGATACTATCTACAGATGGTTAGGTCTTTGAGTTTGTAAAAAGTAAGAAATATTATCTCTTTACTACTACTCACTGGGAAATTTAGTCACCACTAACATTTTCACAAGGTTTAGGAAGAGTGGAAAGCAATGTAAGTAAAAAAGGCAATAGGAACTGGGAAATGGATACTGTATGTACTGTATCATCTTATTTTTACTTCTGTATCTTTCCTTTAGCCGAAGTTTTCTTCTAAAATCAAAGTCTTTTAAAATTTTCTTCTACATATGGAATTTATGGAATTATCTGAATTTTGCTAGCTGATCATCCATTGAAATAAAATGTTTTAGCTTCTTTCATATTTGCATTTATCAAGAAGCACTAAGGTTAATGCCCTAAAAATTATTGATCATGGTACTTAAACAAGTCTCACTTTTATGATGGTGGGCCATAGAGAATTACTCATACAAAACCAGAGGTCAGCAAATAGTTTTAAAATGTTTTAATGCAAAAGGCATTCCATCCTTGCCCCAGGGTGAAAAAAAAAAAAGAAGTAGTAGCCCATCTGAGACCAAAGAATAATACAAAGTGCAAAGATTTTGCAATCAGTATGCAAATACAGTAATGGTTTAAATCTTCCACGGGTTAGGGGGCTTAAAAAAAGAAGAAAAGCAGTGCTGAATATTGCTTCTGGATTAATTTTTAGAACTTGTAAAATAAACCATTTATTAAAAGACTGATTATTCCGTTAATGAGCAATGATTTACAAACTTTAAGTAGAGTGTATACCATATCAAATATTTCCTCTTAAAAAAGAGATCTTCGGTGAAAGACAATAATTTATGCCTCAAAGTGACAATAAATAATATAATATGCATAATAAAATCCCAAAGAAAAAGACCAAGGAAAGAAAGAAAGAAAGAAAAGAAGAAGAAAGAAAAAAAATACTGCTCTCAGAGAAAATGCACATCGGTGAAAAACCATCCTGGACACAGATGGCGAAAAATGCAGGTAACATGCTGGAACCTATTATCAGAAACTGAAGTGAGGTGTTGTGCTAATAAAGTTATCATACGAAGAAATGTCCATTTCATGCATGGCAGTGTTTACCATGTTAAACTCAAAGAGAAAAGAAAAAAAGAAGAAGAAGAAAAAGAAGAAGAAGAAGAAGAGGAGGAGAGGAAGAAAAAAAGATAATGCAAAATGCATTTTTTTTTTTTTTACTTTGCCCCCAAAAAAAGATCATTGTCCTTCCAGAGTTTTTCATATAAAACAGGAACATAATTTTCTTGAAATGGCTTTTTCTTGTTGAAATTAGTGCACTGCTGATGGGCAAACCCCCCCCCCAAAAGGCTTTCTCAGTTCTCCTGCAACTGCAAGAGTCAGATGATCTTTGTATGATTACCGACAACCTGAAAGGATAGAATGATTTATATCAGATAAGTGTTGCAAACTGAAGGTTACAAAACCCTCTTTAACACTCTTATATAACATGATGCTATTTATAATTAGCCATTTTCATAAAAAGGAAATTTTTAAATAAATTCATGTTAGTATTGGTACAGTTTAGCTTTGGGGTAAATTCCACAACCATTTTCAACAATAAAAATCATTTTAAATCAAATGAAATTTTTAAACAAGGTACCTATATTATAATGATCAATTGTAGTTTATGAACAAAAAAATATGCCCAATAATATCCATTTTTTTTTAACCATATCTATTTTTTACATGAATAGAAAGGAAAGAGGTATTTTTATCAAAATTAATACCATGAGAAAATTAAATGGACCTTGCCCCCTGAATGCAAGAGGAAGGGCCTCTGACCCTAAGCCTAAAGGGGCATTGGGATGGAACAGCAGAACATTTTTTATTGCTGTTAGACGAGTTGAAGGGACGGAAGAGTGGTTGCCCCTGAAAGGGGGGAGTGGGATGACTAGGAAACAGGAGCAACCCCGCTCCAAAGTTCCTGCAGGCCAAAAAACAGGATTGCACCTAATTATGTTTCTAAAAAATCAATAGGGTTTAAAATGATGAACCTTTAGGTGATAAAAATAAGAAATCTATTAGAAAAAAAAAACAGGAACAAAACCCGTTGGAATCTTTCAAAAAATGCTAAAAATTACAACTACCAGTATAACTAGAAACTCCCCAAAAGTAACGCGGGGAACAAAATCAAATCTATATAGGTACAAATCGCCCACCTTTTATTCCCGGGTTTTTTAAACAGGCACATGGTGAGGGGGGCCCCCTT
>NW_023658968.1:0-10000 GCF_015228065.2 Penaeus monodon
AAGCGTAGCTACTTTGTGTCTGTCCGAAGGTCCCTCTGACCTATGTTTGTAGTGTGTTGATGTACGAGTTGCCCGAGGTATATGTACTTGTCCACTACTTCTAGCACTTAGCCTTATACATGTATCTGCTCGAATTGAACTTCCTGTTGAACATGATCATCCTAAATCAGACTTTTTTAGGTGTTCGTTGTATTTTGATATCCTTTTTGTTCCATTCTAGCTTCTTGAATATTTCCTCAAGTCAAGCTGTAAACAGTTTTAGTGAAATAGGTTCACCCTGTCTAACAGCTTTTTTTATTTAGTATTTTATTGGTTTCCATGTGGAGCTTGATGGTTGCTTGTTGATCTTCTTATATAACTTCCATTTTACAATATACCTCCTCTATTCCCTGTCTTCGAATAGCTTCTAATACTGTTGGTATTTGTATAGAGTCAAATGTCTTTTCAAAATCATTGAATGACATTAATTTTTTGTCTTATTTCGGTGAGTGTGTGAATGTTGTTGTTGAGAATCCACTGCGGAAGCTTGCCTGTCCTCTAGGCTATTTAGAATTTAGTGTTAGAGATGGGAGTTGTGATGAATATTGTGAGCAGTTTGTAAGTAATGGAAAGGAGGATTATGGGTCGGTAGTTTTTTAGTTCTTTTCCATCCCCCTTTAAATATATCAAAATAATTGTTGCATTTTTGTTAGAAAGACATTTGTTAGAAAGATGGGCTAGTTCCACTGTTGCAATTTCTCCTACATCTATTAAAAGGTCTATACTAATTCCATTTCCACCTGGTGTTTTACCTCTCTTCATGCCTATAAGCGCTCTTTTTATTTCTTCTGTTGTGATGTTAGGTACGTCTCTAGTTACCGCCATGTATCCATGGCTGTTCATTTGAGTTATATAGATCCCTGTAAAAGTTTTTCACTACATTTAATATTTCATTTATTATTTGAGTATTGTTTTTCAGTACATTTCTCTTCTTTTTATTTATAGTCTTTGTTGGTTCAGCTAATTTTATTTTGTCCCTGTTTGACGATACTTTCATATCCCTACGTTTTTGCATAATCTGTTTAGTTTCTACTGAGAGCTTGCTGGAGCTTTGCTTGACGTTCTTACTGCCTACTTCAAGTGCAGCTTCCTTTATTAGGTCAATGAACTATTTATTGATTGGTCAATGTTGAGATTTCGTCGCTTAGAAGTGAATATCTGTTTAGGATGTTAAAGTTAATTTCTGTCGCTCTGGACTTCAAGTTAGCAAAGTCTGAGTGTGGTTTCATATGAGTTTATTCCTTCCTCTTCCATTTGGCCTCTGACCATTCTATGGTCGCCACCAACATTTACTTTATTAAGAACTTCCAGATTTTTTTACTATATCGCGCCTTTTTGAAATTATAAAGTCAATTTCGTTGATGTCAGATGGCGACTTTCATGTCCAATTCCAGCCTAGTCTTTTTTTGAGTGCCTATTCTGTGAAGGCATTGAGGTGCTCTGGAAGCGATCCTGATCACCTTTGTAACCAGGGGCTCCTTCGCCTTCAGGGAATGAAGGCCATTGTACTGTCTGTGTAATCATGGATTTTTATTGAGAGGTAAACAGCAGAGTTAACCCCATCTAACTAGCTTAGGTGTATCTTGGTGGGAGGGGGAGTAATTTAGCCAGGACGCCAATGATAAGCCCCTCCAGTAGGGTTGCCCCTGTCTAGTGTGGACTTATGAGCAACAATGCACGTACCTGCTCACTACACCAGGGTATAGCCCCGTGAGCATGGGTTTGAGATTCAGAAGTGCCTTATATGTGTGATTATATTTTACACACTGATTTCATTTATGCGTATATACGCCTATTGCAGACATAGTACTACGCATATGTTCATTTTTGTGCACATGCACATGCAGGCATATATCTTTACATATACTCCTAAGTATATGATATGCTTACATACTCCTACATTATACACAACTACACATATGCACATGCATTTACATATATATAGACATATGCGCATACATATGTATATGCACCCACATATATGGGAACACACACCTGCACACATATCTCGTACATGAACTTATGACTATATATGCACATATAAATATACCCATACATATGCTTATGAACACGTGTATGTACACATACATTTATGAGTGCACATTAGTGTTCACTATGTATACACCTGTACATGCACATATATATACACATACATATATACATGCGCACACACACACACACACACACACACACACACACACACACACACACACACACACACACACACACACATACACATATAGATAGATAGATGTTTGGCAGTCTCTGTTCGATTCATGAAAACCTGATGGAACCAGCTGCTCTGTGGGAGTCCTTCAAACACAAAACACTCAAAGCAGCTCAGGAGTCCACAGGCGTATGCTCGAGGGCAAGGCAAAATTTCATTTCCCTGGAGACATTGGAGGCCATTGAAGCATGTCACATGGGCGGGCTGAATCGTAATCAGGACTTGCGTCGCTCTTTGGTGTGTAGGGCTTGGACACTGCTGAGAAGGGACAGTTCATCAGGAATCTTGCTGAGGAGGTTGAAGGCCATTACTTGGTAAATGACTTTTGCCCTGCCTACCAAGCCTTGGGAAAGCTGAACTCTAAACCCTCCTTGCAGATGACTGCAGTCTGCTCAGTGGATGGACAGGTCATCTCAGATCATGTTGGGGTTCGTGAACGTTGGGCTGAGTATTTTAAGCAGCTGTACTAGGTAGACCCTCCAACAGTCAGCTTGGATGCAAGTGATATCACAATAACTGTACCAGACCCACCCATCAGTGAGGAACCTCCTCCCCTAACTGAGGTTAGGATGGCGATTTCTAAGCTGAAGAGTGGGAAAGTGGGATATGTGATATCCCTGCTGAACTGCTAAAGGCTGGGGGTGAACCTATGGCTGCTATGGCTGCTATCTGGTAGTCCACTCCATTCCCCCTGACCTGTTGAGGGGCATGGTCATCCCTCTTTGAAAGGGGAAAGGAATTGCTGGGACTGTAGCAACTACCGTGGCATTACACTGCTCAGTATACCACGCAAGGTTTTCGCCACATTCTTATGAAAACGGATCCTTGACCACCTAATAAGGCACCAGAGACTGGAGCAATCTAGATTCACTCCTAGCAAGTCCACAATAGACCATATCCTAGCGCTTTGAGTAATTGTGAAACACCATTGTGACTTTGGTCATGGGATGCTTGCAGCCTACATCGACCTCAAGAAGGTATTTGACTTGGTGCATCGGGAACGCTATGGGAGATTCTGCGACTTAGGAGAAATCTGACGCGGATAATTGGCCTAATAGCAAACTAATATACCGGTACTGAAAGTACTGGTAAAGTATGGTGGGGGCTTGTCAAACTTCGCCCCTGTTAATTCAGGGGTGAAGCAAGGCTGTGTCCTTGCACAAACACTTTTCAACACTTGCATGGACTGGTTGATGGGCAGAGCCACTAGACAAAGTCAGTGTGGGGCACCACTGGGCAATATCAAGGTCTCACACCTTGACTTGCAGATTATGTTGCTATCCTATCTGAGTCTCTGGAGGGTCTTGATGCATTTAGCAATGAGTCGAAGCCCTTGGGCTCCTGGATCAAGAACCAAGATTCAGGACTTTAGGGCCTATTAGGGGAACCTGTTCAGTCGATCCAAACTTGCAGTGAGGACATTGAAGTCACAGAGAACTTTCCATACCTTAGGCTGTCAGATCAGAAGGATTGGTCTGGGCAGCAGGAGCCATGAACTTGAACAACAAGGACATTTGGAGATGTTGGTACCTATGCAGAAGGACCAAGCTTGACAAATTTTGTAACAAGTCTCTTCACCGTATCTGGGGTACAACTGGTAGGACCATGTGTCCACTGACGGCTACACCATGAGACTCTGTGTTACTTGCATAATCCGGGATTACCAACTCAGGCTATGTGGGCATCTAGCTCACTTCCTGTGGATGACCCTGTCCATCAGTGGTCTCTTTGTGAGATAATAATGATAAGATGATGATGATGGTATATACATATATATACATATATACATACATACATACATACATTTTATACATACATATATACATACACACAAAACATATACACACACATCTACACATATGCATCCGTATACATACTAGTACACATATCGCAATATATATATATATATATATATATATATATTTATATATTAGATATATATATATAATATTATATATATATATAAAACTTTTTTTAAACGGTAGGTTTCATGTTTGAGCCGCCGTGGTCACAGCATGATACTTAATTGTAGTTTTTATGTTATGATGCTCTTGGAGTGAGTACGTGGTAGGGTCCCCAGTTCCTTTCCACGGAGAGTGCCGGTGATACCTTTTAGGTAACCATTCTCTATTTTATCCGGGCTTGGGACCAGCACTGACTTGGGCTGGCTGGCTTCTATATATATTTCTTCTCTTGCATACACACACACATGGACATATACACACAAACATGCATACACCTGTGCACTTGTGCACAGGTGTATACTCACTCATACTCGTGTACATACAAACTTTTGAACAATGTCTGAATGAGAACTCCATTACAATAAGCCCATGCATTATAATGTGCATAAATTGTAGGCTTGCAGCAGAGGGGTTTAGGGAAGGAGGCAGGTGATGTGGAGGATTAGGATAATGTGGAATGTGGTAGAGGAGTTTAGGTTGAGAAGTTAGAAAGGTGATTTTAGTGTTTATGAGAGGGTTTCGGGTCAGCGTCTGGGTTGAGGTGCCATTGCTTGAATTACGCTTGTTATGCATAGTTGTGTGGCGATCTTCTGTCAAGTGGCTGATTATATTTGTCATTTTATGGTGACCATGTTAACCTACCTAATTTTGTGATGTACTGTGTTACATACTGGCGTTTGGCTGTTCCTTAGCGAATCTACTTGAGGGACACACTGTAATCCCCGCCGACAAAAAATTTGGACTGTTAATCGCATCCTGTGGTATTGGACAGATGATGCTTTTCCACTTTCTAATGAATTTCGTATTTGGTATTGTTTCTTTTAATGAGTTTCTATCTACTGTGGCACTCTTGATGAGCACTGGGACCTTACAAACTTATTTAGCAAGTATGAACCTAGTCTTCCTAGTATATATCAGCATAAATAATATAATAATGATAAATATAATAGTATATAACAATAATATAGAACTTGAAATGGATTGATGCTGGCCCCTCACGGCGCGGTTGTATGTCATTCTTTAATAGTTATGTTTTTACACAGTCACATAGATTAGATCTCAGACATAAAAATACCCTTTTAACTAAAGTACCTTTTTGTATTGAATTTCCCCTGGAATCGGCGGGTCACCCCGCATAGCTTCCGGTCCGCCTGTTCCCTGACGCTACGATCTTATAGGAAACTCTACGGACTCCTTTGCCTGCAAGATGACGTGGCTTTGGCTGTTTTTGATGTTTTTTTTAAATAAGATAATCTGTGTTTTTTATACCCTCTGCTTACCTTTCCGCATTGGTCCGTGATCTACATATACATCCTACACTATTTCTACTGCACGTAACACTACTTATACACTACCTACCTTATATTTCTATCTACCTTGCCTTATTCTTGCCTTTGTCTTCGCTAATTCACCTTTAGTTTTGTTTCTCTCTCGTTTTTTCTCTTTGTGTTTTTCCCGTTTTCCCTCACGGATTCCCTGCCTTTCCTTTTTCGTCCTTTAATTGTCCTTCATTTATTTTTATGTGCCCATTTTGTATAGTTTATCACCTTTTTTATTTATATGTTAAACTTATTCTAAACTCACCATAACACTATTCAATAAATCAATGAACTGCATTATGGGTAAAACGTCCTAGCGCGGGAGCCACCGTCTAAAAGAGCAAACCAGGTCGGGCAGTGGAGAGGCTTTTTATCTTTGGTGACAAGACATTTGGGTTTTTTAGCTGGCTGACTGGTGCTCTCGTGCTGTGGCGGTTGCCTCTTTGTCTCAGTATGGTGTGTTATCTTGCGAATGGTTATGTTTCGAAAGATTTGCGCGTAATAAATGTATATTATGGATGCTCTTTTTTATGTTGCCTTTTAGTCAGCCAGTGATGGTCTATTTATTGTTTTTCTTTTAAATTGTGACTACGGGATCACTTTCAAATCACCCGAGAATCATCCTCAAATATGCACATGGACATTACCTGTAGTTGGGGTAACACGCTTACCAACCACATCTCTAACTCTACGGAGTTTGATTTATCCACTACAACCTTAGTCGCAGTCAAATGGAATATGAAATCACACATAAAGGAAAGCGTAATAAAGGACAGATAGACGAACGAAAAACTAACAAAAGTTGTAGTACAGATTTTAGGATTTCCAGGCATTCACTATACTGTGACATAGCTGGCGTTTGATTTCCTGTTTCATGTAAATTTTAGGGGATCCGGAGTTAGTAGTCCAAACAAAACTGTAGTATAGGTTTTTGGGATTCCAGGAATTACTGTACTTGGCATAGTTAGCGTTGATTTTTCCATGCAATATTTTTTGTGGAGCATGGTAAGTCCAAAAAAGGGATCAGTCTATTGTCCATTATATTTATGGTGTATCTGTACGTGACTAATTTTGACAGTTGTGTTAATTAGTATTGCAGTTTTCTGATAAATTTAGTTTTACCACTGCAAGTCCTGCATCTGTTCAGTTATTTATGTTAATTCTAGTTTGAAAACTCACTGCTAGAAGGAAAGGGAATTCATTAGTAGTGTTTTACCTTAGCATTATTTGTGTGTGTGTGTGTGTGTGTGTTGTGTGTGTGTGTGTGTGTGATGTGTGTGTGCGTGTGTATGTGTGTGTGTGTATGTGTGTGTGTACGCCAATACACACACACGCAAATACACACACACACACACACCAGGCGATTGATAGAGAGAGAGAGAGAATGAACATATAGATACAGTGTATAATATGTAACCTATATCATTGACCAGAAAATGAAAATCACCAAAGCCAGTCAAGCCACACGTAATCAGTCAATAGTCCTGTCAAGTCCAGGCAACCATCGATTTACCTTCAGTTTTACCAGTGGATCCATATTGATTGAAAAGGGCCTTGTTGTTTTTCATAGCCTAATACCAATGCTTTACGTTATTCCAGGCTGCCGCATACCCAGCCCAAACATATAATACGCTACACACATGCACACATACAAAAATGCACATACGCAATTCAACGCAAAATAATACACAATCAAAGGCACACACACACTCGCCAAATACATTTCGCACAAAAAACAGACACACGCGCTCGCAGCAAATGCTCTAATAATATATTATGATAATGAGATCACACACAAAAAATATAAATAAATAAGATTAAATTAAAAATAGATAAATAAATGCCGATTTTCTCAATCTGAAGATGATCCGTAGAACTTCTAGACCAGAGGTTCAAACTTACGGCCCGCGAGATGATTGAAGTTACAATTTAGCAGCAAAATTTTCAATGAAAGAAACTGCTGTTCTGAATGTGTCCACTAGATTGGCGCAATAGCATTATGTTTAACGTACTGAAAGATACAACGCATAGCACCAGAAATGAAATAAATGCTTCATGTGTGAAAAACTAAGAACTGGACACCATGGAAGATGGGCAGTTACTGCAAATAAGCATATTAGACTGTTAGCAAACAGCGACAAATCCTCGCCAATGAAAACTTCAGAAATGCGTATTTGTCATTCTGGTAACCATTTCTGTCATTTGGTTGTCATACGTCAGTATGGTTGCCTATTGTCCATGTCCTTCTAGTTGCCATGTAATTATGGTTGTCCATGTATTATGGTTTGTTCATATCATTCTGGGTGCCATTTTCGTTATTCCGGTTGTCATGTCTCTTTTTGGGTTTTTTTTTTTTGTGGTTGTTTCCCCCCCCCCCCAAAAAATTTTTAATTGTCATAATTATGGTTGACATATTGGCCATGCTGGTTGCCACTTGTCATTCATCTCATTGTAATTCTATCGTCCATATTTTCATTTCGGTTTGCCATATTGCCCATTCCGGGTTGTCATGTTTACCATTCAGGTTGCCAAATTGTCATTCTGGTTGCCATATTGTCCATTCTGGTATTCCATTCTGTCATTCTGGTGCCATATTTGATGTATTTTTACCTTTGACTCTCGCATGAAAAAACATCTTGTATTAGAGACATGTCATTTTTTTTTTATTACTGATTTTTTGTATATTGTGATCTTCGAGTTATTATTTAACCTGATGACTAATTCAGTTAAAATGAATAAATCCTAGAAATTTGATAATTATATTGTTATTTATACCTGAAGCGTTGATTTTCAGTCACTGAAATTACGTAATTGGGTGATTGATGATTACACTTGCTTCAGTTACAATGAATTTGCTTGTTAATTTTCATTACTGATATATGTCTAATCCTCTCATTCAGCCGATGATTTTGATCCACCCGGGCACTAATTTACACTCTTAATCCCCACTAATAAGGAGAGGTAATGATAACAATACAGTTTATATTTATTATCATTTATTGTTTATTTAATATATTTTATTAATATTTTGATTATTATGTTGTTTCATTCATAATTTTAAATATATTGTTTTATTATTGTATCTGTTATTTATCACTTTCATTTTCCCTGATTGTATTCTTTTTTTATTTATATTTTTTATCATTTGTTGTTGTATTTTTATTATTATTATTATTTTTTTTTATTATTGATACTATTGATACTTATCATTTATTCAATTTCTCCGTTTATTTTATCTATTTCTTTTTTTTACTACGGTAATGTTATTTCATTCTTCTTAATAATTCTAGTTTTTTTGCAATCAATTCTCGATTATTGATTTTCGCTTCCCTTCCACTTAGGTTTTAATCTTTTTTATGCTTCTCAAATTCTTCACTTTTCTTTTTTTTTTTTCCTTTTTTCTAAATTCTTTACTTTTATCGTCTTCATTTATTGTTTTTTCTTACAATTAATATATATTTTATTCCACTTTCCCTTGTTCTTCTTTTTCACTTATTCTTTTCTTATTATTATTATTAATCTTATTCTCTTCTTATTGGTTCCATTTATTTGGGATCGCTTCTTCCCCTTTTCGTCCTTTTCCTTTTTCTTTGTCTCATTCTTCCCTTTGCTTACGTCTTCTTTGGATCGCTTCTCCCTTTTTCGTCTTCTTGTTTGTCTTGTCTCATTCTTCCCTTATTTGCGTCGTCTTAGTGGATCGGGGGGGGGGGGGGGGGGATCTTCCCTTCTTCTGTTTCCTTCCGAGGTTCCGCTGCCCCTCGAGCACGTCGTCCGTTTCCCGCCATGGGAGAATACTCCCGCTGGATGATCCAATGGAGGGGCCTCCTTCCTCTTCGAGCCCCACTTTCCCCCCCTCCTTGGGATGCCATTGGTCGAGCCTCTATGGAGGGGCGGGCTTAGTGGCCGTTGGAGGTGTGGGCTGAGGGAAGAGAGGTGGGGTGTGGGGTGGGGGGGGGGGGGGGGGGTCCCCCCGAGGGAGCAGAGCCTCGTGCTGTTGGGGTGTAGCCAGCATGAGATGTGGGCGGGGTCAGAGGCACACAACACACACACATGTTTATTCAAAAATATATACTATATGTACTATATCTATTAGTGTGTGTATGTAGTTATATTATCATATTATATTATATATATAATATCGTATATATATACAAATATTATTGTATATATTATTATATATACTATACATAGATATAAATAATACATCATACATACACTCACATATTTTTAATAGATAGATTCGTAGATAAATAGATAGGTAATATTTATCATACATATATATGTAATGTGTATATGTACAGTGTATATATATATTAATATATATATTATATATAATATATATATATATATATTATATATATATTTATATATTTCCATTTATTTATTTATTTATATGTGCAGTGTTGCTGGGTCTATAATTATTCTATTTGTATAATTTATGTCCAGATTAG
>NW_023658968.1:12500-22502 GCF_015228065.2 Penaeus monodon
CCCCTGATCTAAAGTTTTAAAATTGATGTTTAAATATTTTTTCCTCGCCAACTGTGAGATTTTGAAAAGGGTAAAGGAAGTGTGGAAAACATAATTTAAAAGGATGGGTGCCTGGAAATGAAAATCGTTCATTTTGGGTGGGAAAAATTTCAAAGGTAATTTTTTAAAAATCTTGGTTATAATACACCCTGTAAGGTAAACAAAAGGAACTAGACAAAACCGTAGAAAACAAAAAATAAAACATTTTATAAAGACCCTCAGTAATAAACGACAACAAATAAAAATAGTTTAAATTTTTTCAAATTTGAAATAATAATTTAAAAGGAAAACTGCCTTCTAAAATTTTTAAAGTAGATCTAAAAAAAAGTCCAGGCACTAAAGTAAAGCATATTTCCCGATAAACGGGGTTTTCCTTTCCGTAGGATTTGCTTTACCAAAAATCAAGCGGGTATGCATCCCAGTCCAAAGGGAAACAAAGGGGTTGACTGTTGGGCGCCCGACTATAAATCCCGGCAGGGTGGCCTACTTTGACTTTTTCCAAAGGAATTTCATACAAATATTTTTTTGTGACGATCGCGGGGGTTTTTTTTTTAAAATCTGTTATCTGCCGCCCACAAAACTCTGTTGGTGAAGCATTAGGAGAAAGCAACAAATTCTTTATTTACCCTCTTTTTGGCGGATTCCCCCTCCCGGGGAGGCATAGGGGTTTAACAGAAAATGAAAAAAGTAAGATGTGAGACACGGAGAAATCGAAATGAAATTAAAAGTTTAAATTACGTATAGTCGAGATTCCGAGTGTGAGGGGGGCTCCTTGCGCGTCCCCCCTCGGTTTAAACACGTTCCCTCTCGCCATCCCCGTCTCCCACAAACTACATGCACCTTTTGTTTTTGTATTTCAAAAAATTATATGCCGTTCCCAACCAAATAAGTGGGTAGTGGCACTGGGGTGTGAAACCCAAGGAAAGACTTATCTCCCTTGATTAAAAGCAACTCAACTGGTGTCCCCTCCACCCGGGTTCTCCGCTGGGTTCCCGCGCACACCTGACCCACACACACACCACACACACACACACACCACCACACCACAACACACACACACACAACACAACACACACACACACACACACACAACACACACACAATAACATCATCAAGGGGCAAAACGCCGAAGGGGGCGCATGGCGCATTCACCCTTCCGGGGCGTATAAAGGGCTTTGAGATGCGCTTGGGTCCTTTGCATAGCCCGACTTCTCCAAATGCTCTTGTTGATGGTTCATGGCTCCTTTTGCTAGATCACCCGTCTTTTAAATTTTGGTTGACCCCAGAGATATGGACACGCTCCCAAGATATGTAAACTCTTTGGAATTTCACGTCTTCGCCGAAAACTGGATCGCTAAACGGTTCCCCAAACACCCCCCAAAGCCCCTGCTTTTGGGTTTTGGTCCAGGGAGCCTTAGGATGGGGGTTTGCCTCTTTGCAAAATGCAACAAAGCCGCCCCCCATTTTTGACCCCAGGACTCGATAGGATGAAAACATCATGGGCAAGTCAAGGTCTGGACCTTGATATTGCAAGTTTTTTGCCCCACACTGCTTTGGTTAGTAGCCCCCCTTATCCATCCATACGGGTGTTAAAAAGTTTGGTGCAAGGACCAGCTTGCCTCACCCCGAATTAACGGGGGAGAATTTCGACAGACCCCCACCACCTTCACGACTTTCATCCCGTATAAAGCTTCTATTAGGCCAATAATCTGGTGGGAAATTCCCCGAGTCTCAGGATCTCCCATAGCGTTTCCCCGATGCACCGAGTCCAAACCCTTCTTGGGGTCGTGTAGTTGCAGGGGAACCCACGACCAAACTCAAAAGGGCTTTCCACAATTACTCGAAGCGCTGTATTCGGTCTATTGTGGCCTACTAGGAGTAAATCCAGTGTGTGAATATTATAGTGTGTGTCTTGTGTGTGTGTCTGTGTGATGCGTGACTATTGTGTGTGTGTAAAATATATATGGGTTTTTTGTGGTCTCTTGTATGTATTGTGTGTTTGAATAAAAAAGGTGTTGTGTAATTTTTGCGTGTGAGAAATTATAAAATATATTATTATATTATATATTTTTTATATTATATAATATATAATATATTATATTAATATAGTCATGTTTTAGAATCGTGTGGTTATCACAGGCTCTGGCGCGTGAAAATCCCCATGGACACTTTTAAAAAACAGAGTGACCGACAGACAAAGACAAGAAAAGGAGGCAGAAAAAAGGAGATATAAAGAGAGTAAAGAAAAAGAGAGAGAGAGGGGAAAGGAAAGGAAAGTGAGAGGGGGAAAAAGGGGGAGAGGAATACGAAAGAGAGAAATTGACAGAGAGACAGAGGAAAGAGTTTTAATTAAAAATTAGTTTTTTTCCCACTTGTTATAAAGGGATACCCTGTGTGATATTTATTTTATTTTGTTTTAAAATACCTACTGTTGAAAGGGAAATGGCCGGGGTTACCACCCCACTGGGGGCGAAGGTTTTGAATGCAGGTCAGCAAGATCTAACGAATCGCTACCGCGTGAAAACTAAAACGAAGTAGGAAAAAGAATGACAAACATAACACTGTAAAAAGGAGATATACGGTTTTGACAAAATCAAAAAGGGGGGTCCCCGTGTTTCCAGTGTTTTTGAAAATGGGGGAAGTCAGTGTTTCCCCGTGTTCTGAAGTGGAAGTTTATTTTCAGTGGTTTCCAGTGTTTCTGAAGTGGAATGTCAGTGTTTTTCCCAAAGTTCCAGAATGGGAAATTTAGTGTTTTCCCGTGTTTTGAAAGTGGAAATCAGTGTTTCCAGTGTTCTGAAACGGAATGTCCCGTTTCCCGTGTAAAAAGAGCGGAATGTTAGTGTTTTCCAGTGCAAGAAGCGAATTCATGTTTCCAGTACTAAAAAGCGGATGTCATGTTTCCAGTACCAGACAGCGGAATGGCAGTGTTTCCAGTGTTTAAAGCGAATTCAGTTTTTCCAGTCTAAGAAAGCGGAAGTCCGGGGTTTCCCTCAAAAAAAAGCAAAAGTAGTGTTTCCGTATAAGGAGCGGAAGTCAGTTTTCCAGTGTAAGAGGCGGAAGTCAGTGTTTCCCGTGCTAAGAAAGCGGGAAAGTCATGTTTCCCTACTAAAAGCGGAATGTCGTTTTCCAGTCTAAGAAAGCGGAATTTAGTGTTTCCTCTAGAAGCGGGAAAGTCAGTGTTTGAGTACTAAAAAAGCGGAATGTCAGTGTTTCCATACTAAAAAAGCGGAAAAAAAACCCCGTGTTTCCATACTAAAAGCGGAATGTCAGTTTTCCCCTCTAGGGAAAGCGGAATTGCATGTTTCATTAAAAAGCGGAATGTCAGGTTTCAGTTTTGAAAGGGAAAAGTATGTTTCCCGTGCTAAGAAAACGGGGAAAGCCCGTGTTTCCAGTTAGAAAGCGAATTCAGTTTTCAAAAAGTATTCCGGAAAAGGGAATGTCAGTGTTTCCAGGCAAGAGAGCGGAAAGTCAGTGTTTCCCGTTAAGAAAGCGAATTCAGTGTTTTCCATACTAGAAAGGGAAATTTAGGTTTCCATCTTTAAAAAGCGGAAAGTCAGTTTTCCCTGTAAAGAGCGGAATGTCTGTTTCAGTCTAAAAAAGCGGAATTTCAGTGTTTCCCCGTCTAAGAAAAGCGGGAATCAGTGTTTCCATCTAAAAAGGGAATGTCAGTGTTTCCGTTTAAGAAGCGGGAAAAGTCAGGTTTTCCCGTCTAAGAAGCGGAATGTCAGGTTTCCAGTGCTAAAAGAGCGGAAAGTCGTGTTTCCCTCTTTTAAAAAGCGGGGTCCCGTGTTCCCGTCTAAAAGAGCGAAAAGTCATGTTTCCTACTAAAAAAGCGGAAGTCATGTTTTCCGTGCAAGAGAGCGGAATGTCATTTTCCAGTAGAAAGCGGAATGCAGTGTTTCAGTCTAAGAAAGCGGAATGTCCCCGGTTTTCCCTGCAAGAAGCGAATGTCTTTTTTCCAGTTAAGGAGCGGGGTGCAGTGTTTCCGTGTTTGGGAAAGGGGGAATGTAGTGTTTCCCGTGCAGAAGGGAATGTCAGGTTTTATGAAAGAAAGCGAATTCTGTTTCCAGTGCTAAGAAGCGGAATGCAGTTTTTCCCTGCTAAGAAAGCGGGAAAGTCCCTGTTTCCAGGCTAAGAGAGCGGAAAAGTCAGTGTTTCCAGTTTAAGAAGCAAATTCGGTTTCCGTGCTAAGAAAGCGGAATGTCAGGTTTCCAGGGGAAGAACGAATGTCAGGGTTTCCATTCTAAGAAGCGAATGTCAGTGTTTTCCAGTTTCTAAAAAAGAAACAGCTTTCCAGGTAAGAGCAAATTCAGTGTTTTTCCGTGCTAAAAACGGGAAGTCAGGTTTCCCGGGAAGAAGCGGGAAAGTCAGGGGTTTTTTCCCGTGCTAAGAAAACGGGGAAAGTCATGTTTTTCCCTGCTAGAAACGGAATTTAGTGTTTCCCTGTTTAAAAAAGCGAAATTCAGTGTTTTCCCGTGTAGAGAGGAAGTCAGTGTTTCCGTTTGGGCTAAAAGAAAGCGGATGTCAGTGTTTTCCCCGTTAAGAAAGCGGAAAGTCAGGTTTCCCTGAAGAACGGAAAGTCATGTTCCAGTTGAAGCGGGAAAGTCAGTTTTTCCCCGTGCTAAGGAAAATTCAGTGTTTCCCGTTTTTTGAAAGGGAATGAGTGTTTAAATCTAAAAAGGGGAAAGTCAGTTTTCCGTCTAAGAAAAGCGGAATGTCGTTTTTCCCGGCAAAAAGCGGAAGTCAGTGTTTGTATCAGAAAGCGGAATTCGGTTTTTCCCGTGCTTAAGAAGCGGAATGTCAGTGTTTCCAGTTAAAAAGGGAATGTCAGTTTTTTCCAGTGCTAAGAGAGCGGAATGTCAGTTTTCCAGTGCTAAAAAAGGGGGGAATGTCATGTTTCATGCTAAAAAGGGAATGTCGTGTTTCCAGTGCAAGAGCGAAATTTAGTGTTTCCCTGCTGCAACGGAAAATTTGTGTTCCGTCTGAAAAGGGGGTTTCAGTGTTTCCCGTTTAAAAAAGGGAATGTCAGTTTTTTCCCGTGTGAAAGGGAAAGTCAGTGTTTCCCCGTGCTAAAAGGGGAAATTTTTTTCCAGTCGGAAAAGGGGAAAGTATGTTTTCCCCAAAGTTCCAAGGAATGTCAGTTTTTTAGTTTCTGAAGGGAATGTCAGTGTTTCAGTTTGAAGGAATGTAATGTTTTTTGTGTTTCAATGGAATGTCAGTGTTTCCATGTCTGAAGGGAATGTCAGTTTTCCAGTTTTTGAAAGGGGGAATGTTTTGTTTCCAATGTTCCGAAAGCGGAATGTCAGTGCTTTTAGTGTTCAACGTGTCTGTTTCCGGTCTGAAAGCGGAAGGGGGGGAAAAATGTTTTCCAGGGTTTTACACATGGAAAGTCGTGTTTCCCCGTGTTTTGAAAGCGGAATGTCAGGTTTCCAGTGTTTGGAAAGAAGAGTGTCATGTTTCGGTTCTAAAAAGGGGAAATTTATGTTTCAGTGTCTGAAAGGGAAGTCATGTTCCAGTTTCTAACGAATGTCACGTTTTTCCCGTGTTCTGAAGGCGGGGAAAGCAGTGTTTCCGTATTTTAAAAAGGTGTCAGGTTTCCAGTTTCTAAAATGAATTCTGTTTCCCGTTCTGAAAGCGGAATTCAGGTTTCCCCCGTGTTAAAAGAAAACGAATGTCAGTGTTTCCAGTACTGAAAGGGAAAATTTATTTTTTAGGGCTGAAGGAAGTCATTTTTTCATACTGAAAGCGGAATGTCGGTTTTTCCCGGCGAAGCGAATTCATTTTTTCCATATTCAAAAAGGGGTGTAGGTTCCCGTGCTGAAAGGGAATGTCGTGTTTTAGTCTAAAAAGCAATGTGTGTTTTCCAGTCTAAAGGGGAATGCAGGGTTTTTTAATTTTTTGAAAGGGGGGTGTCGTGTTTAAATTAAGAGAGCGGAAAGTCATGTTTTGGGACAAAGCGAATGTCAGTGTTTCCATGCAAAAAGGCGGAATGTCAGTGTTTTTCCCGTTTAAAAAGCGGAATGTCAGTGTTTCCTGCTAAGAGAGCGGAAAGTCAGTGTTTTAGTTTAAAAAGCGGAATGTCAGTGTTTCCCCGTGCAAAACGAAAAGTCGTGTTTTTCCCGTGCTAAGAAAGCGGGGAAAGTCATGTTTCCAGTCTGCAAACGGGAAAGTCAGGTTTCCAGGGTTTCAGAGGAATGTCAGTGTTTCAGTTTTTGAAGGGAAGTCAGGTTCCAGTTTTAAAAAAAGGGGGAAAGTCAGTGTTTTTCCGTGCTAAAAGGGAAGTCGTTTTTCCCCGTTGAAAGGGAATGTATGTTTCCAGTCAAAAAGGGAAAATTCAGTGTTCAGTGTGAAGCGGAATTCAGGTTTTCCCCAAGTTCCGAAAAAGGGGGAAAGTCGTTTTTCAGTGTCTAATGGAATGTCAGGTTTAAAATTTCGAAGGAATTCAATGTTTTCAGTGTTTAAGGGAATGTCAGTGTTTTTCCAGTGCCCAATGAATGTCGTTTTTCAGTATTGAAAGGGAGTTATTTTTTCAAATGTTTCCAAAGGGGAAAGTCATGTTTTTAGTGTTTTTAAAGCGAATTCAGTGTTTCAGGGTTTGAAAGGGGGTGTCGTGTTTCCGTGTTCTACAATGAATTCGTTTTCCAGTTTCTGAAGCGGAAAATTTAGGTTTCCATGTTTTTGAAAAGAAGAGTGTCATGTTTTCCCGGGGCTAAAAATGAAAGTCATGTTTTCATGTTGAAAAGGGGAAGTCAGGTTCCAGTTTCCAAAAGGAAGTCCGTTTTTCCCGTGTTCTGAAGCAATGTCATGTTTTCCCGGGGTTTAAAAAGATGTCAGTGTTTCCCCGTGTTCTAAAAAGAATTCAGTGTTTCCGTTCTGAAAACAATTCCGGTTTTCCCGGTTCGGAAAGCAGGCAAAGGAATGCAGTGTTTTCCCGTCTAAGAAAGTTGGGTTTTATTTTTTTTCCAAAATTTTTTTAAATGGAAGTCAGTTTCCATATTCTGAAAGCGGAATGTCAGGTTTTTTTAGGTTTTGAAAGCGGAAGTCTTTTTCCAGTTTAAAAAAGGGGTGTCAGGTTCCAGTGTTCTAAATGGGGAAAGTCAGTGTTTCCTGTATTTGGAAGCAGAATGTCAGTGTTTCCAGTGTTCTGCAAGGAGACTGTCAGTGTTTCCCAGTGTTCTGAAAGTGGAATGTCCATGTGTTTCCAGTGTTCTGAAAGCGGAATGTCATGTTTCCAATGTTTTGAAAGGGAATGTCAGTGTTTCCAGTGCTCTGAAAGCGGAATGTCAGTGTTTCCAGTGTTCTGAAAGAGGAGTGTCAGTGTTTCCAGTGTTATGAAGCAGAATGTCATTGTTTCCAGTATTCTGAAAGTGGAATATAAGTGTTTCCAGTGTTCTGAAAGTGGAAAATCAGTGTTTGCATTTGTTTGCAATCGGAATGTCAATATTTGATGTTTTTCCAGTATTCCGCAACTATTTTGCGTTTTCAGAGTTCTAGAAGTGGAATGACATCTGAAATGGTATTAAAAAGGTTGATCGAGTTGTCAGGTTTTTTATTTTGATGGTAGTCTTATTGTATGTATATCATGTTACTTATCTTTAAATATTTGGATTCATTTTAAGAATATATTTTGATTCTGAAACAATAACTTTTTATTTGAAGACATAGAGTGAAAAAAAAGAGATTAATGACAACAATAAATGGTAGTTTGACAGGAAAGTTTTCATTTATTTCACCATAGATATATATTCTGAATTTTAAATGCTTTAAACTTCATGTATGTACAATCGTTTACATGCCATTACATTACATTACAGAGTTAATGTCTTAATGACAGTTAAAGTCAACAAAATACACATTTTTGTAAACGTGTTTTGTTGTAAAAACTCACGAAAGTTGCTGAGATCCAAGTAAACAAGCAAGCTATGTATTTACATTTCAGTTTTGGATTGTAGCTATAAACCACAGGTAACATTTTCACGGTAATTTTGTTGGAATCTGAAGCTACATGAAGATATTTCAGATTATTGCATTTACTAGACATTGCACTGACAGTCGTTACATATAAAATACTTTTCCCAGTTTTCACTTTTTCCAGTACAAGTAACATGATACCATTTTCGACAACTGCAGCACATTACTTCTTGAACCATTGATGATTCTCCGGGACATTCCTTGGCACAGCACACCGAAGGTCCTTACTTAAATCAAGACACTTTACTTTTCTACTGAGTTTCTTCTTCAGTATTGATAAATGCATCTCCAGCCCTTCTGAACAATATCGCTGAAGACGTTCACATTGCTCCAAATAATCATACCCCTGCCATCTTTGCCGTGAACCTTCTTTCTATAATTGTATCCTTGACCAGTAGAAGTGTGATCCATTTCCGTACACTATTCCCTGGAACCATTTCAACCTTTACCATAATGATGCGTAGCTTTTAATAAGTATGAAACCACAGTCAAAGGAGTTGTTTGCTGAGGACTATCATGAGAAAAATAATTCCACGCTGAGGGGGGGAATGTGGGTTTTTCCCACCACATGAACAGAATACCAATTTCAGCAATCTCTATTATATTTTTTTTGTTGTGAAACATGAGTTGTAAGGATAAAAAGATATGAGTCTTTCTTTTTAAGCTTAAATGGCAAAAAGCCAATGTTCCCCTTTTGTCTTTGGGCTAAAAACATTCAATGGACTAGGAGTATGCTTTTTTTTGGCTTATTTTCAAAAAAGAAAAGTATAGATATATCTATCAAAGCAATTACTTTTAAGAAATTTGGGAACAAGAGTATAGCTTCATATATGCCACACTCTTTCATTGTTTTTCAACACAAACCTAAAAGGACCCTCTTTGATCAAATGCAAATTTAATTGTATTTTTTTAAGCCAAAATGTGGAATGGAGGAACCTTGGGTGAAAATTTGGATTTACCCTAAATTTTTTTTTTTAAAAGTGCTAGTAGGGCCAATTTCCTGTGAAAAATATATCAAAAAAATGAAACACCAAGTCAAAAAAAAAAGAAAGGATCCTTACCTTACTTATCGTAGGGAAATTAAATACGACCTGGGGTTTTTCCAAAGTAGAAAAAATGTTCATTTTTTTATGGACTTTTCAAAGAATTGTGTAATTCCTATAGGAAAGAAGAAAAAGATATTATATACAAAAAAAAAATTTTTTCTTTTTAAATTGCTGAACTGTTTTTGAGACCACACCCCCTTCATTTTTTTTTTTTGGGGCCCATTAATTTCTTTTACTTGGCACAAAAACCCTTTTTTTTGAAATTACTAAGCACCTCCCCTGCCCCTATATGTCAAAAATCATAGGTGGCCCAGATATAAACATGTATATACACCAAAACAATACATCCAAAAATTGTATAATTAATTATACATACGTACATTATTTATAGTTTTAGAGTGACAGCCAGATTTTATAGGCAGCCGACAGACTTTTCACATTGTAAAAATGGGCGGCGTGTTTCCTCTCAAGTATACATCATCAATACGGGTCGAATTTAATACAAAAATCATGATTATACTCCTTCAAAATTGAATTCCAGATCCCCAAATTTCAAACAGAAAGTATTTTTTTTTTTTTTAAAGTGGTGCCATTCCACTTTTAAATCTAAAACGACAAAAAAATTTAGTTGGGAATACGGAAAAACGACCTTTCCCCTCGAGCATTTTGGAAACACGACATTCCCCCCTTTTGGGAACATTTAAAACAATAACATTTGGCTTCGAACCTGAACATGACATTCCCCTTTTAGATTACTGAAAAAACACTCATTCCACACGAACATGGAAAAAGAATTTCTTTCAGAAAAATTGGGAACACTCATTCGCTTCCAGAACACAAGAAACATGATTTTCCACTTTTTCCCCTAAAACCCAAAATGGAAACACCCTTTTTTAAAAAATTTTTTCCCCCGGGTGGAGAAATAAAAATGGAAACAAAATGACAT
>NW_023658969.1:2500-10000 GCF_015228065.2 Penaeus monodon
CACACACACATAGATAATATATATGTATATATTATATAATAGTATAGTATACGATTATATATATATACATAAATAATTAATATTCATATTGCACACCCACCACCACCACACACTCACACACACACACACACACACACACAACGAAAACAAACAGCAGCCGTGTGTAGTCAGTTGAATATAGAAACAGTACTATAACGAAACCATATCTGTAAGTATATATGATAAGAGTACGCACCTAGTATGTATTATATATATATATATGCTGGATCGTATATCTGTATAGTTATTGATCGCACAGTATCAGTATCTAATATGCGTAATTCAAATACATATCTAATATATCTAATAATATATATAATATAAAAGGGGTTATAGAGATGCCACCCCCGTTAGGACATATATGTTATATTAATATGATATGATATATACATATTATCTATCCTACTATATCTATATATTTATATGTATGTGATGTATAGCGATATATACACACGTAGATATAGTACACATACCTACTATATCATAAATATCATACACACCTAACATACACATACCCCACACACCACAAAGCTACACACACCACACACACACACACCACACCACCACACACACACACACACACACACAACACACCCCCCACACAGCACGCCAACACACACACGCCCACACAACAGCACACACAATACCACACACACACCACACCACACACACAGCTGCACACAACCACACACACACATAGATACAGTAGAGTATATAAGAGATATCGGGATATAGAGAGAATATATATTAATACATATATAGTATATAGTATAAAGATCATAAGCACACACACACACAACAACACTCCACACACACACACACACACACACCCACAACAACACACACACATATAGATACCACATACAATACACTATGTAGGTATATCATAGTATAACATATATATGATATAATATATATATAGTAGGTGACACAGAGACACACACATATATATATAGACATATCCAAATATATATATAGATATGTAGGGATCACATAGTATAATTCATAGATAATACACAGAACACGTCATAATATATACTATAGAATATATAGAGATATATTAGTTACGTACAATATATAGCTATAACCGAGATGCGGCACCAGAACTAGCACCGACACACGCAAACACACACAACCCACACATCGCTCACACACACACACACACTACTCCCACACCGACACAAGCACGACACAGCGCCGCACGCGCGGCGGCGCGCGCTCACTCACCCTATACATACACAACCTCACTCACTCAGATAATATACATAAAACACACACCCACAAACGCAACCCACCAACAGAACTCGACACACACCCATATATATCTATACATAATAACCGATCGTATCTAGATCTATAGTATAGGTATATAGACAATAGATAATATATAACCAATATCGGATATTTGTGTGTGTGTGTGTGTAGGGTATGTTGGGTGTGTGTGTGTGTGTGTGTGTGTGTGTGGTGTGTTGTGTAGTCTGTGTGTGTCGTGTGGTGTGTGTGTGTTGTGTGGGGCACACAGTGGAGGTAGATATCATATAGTATACCCATGTAGTTATATATATAGACATAGAGATAAAACACACAGATATAAGCATATATATGTGGTTCCTGTATAATAAGATATGTGTATATATCAAACATATACAGGTCGACAGGAGTCTAGTATATACATACACACACCACACCTGGCACAACACAACACACGACACACACACACACACAGTCACACACACACAGGCACAGACACACACACACACCACACACACATGAAGACACATACACAAAAACCACACACAAACAAAAAACACACAAGGCACTCACTCACACACCTCCACACATAACACACACACCACACAAACACGCACAACATAACACACGACCCACGCAACACACACACAACCACCACACACACATCACACACACACACACACACTCTACACACACCAGACACACCACCACACGCA
This sequence comes from Penaeus monodon, assembly GCF_015228065.2. Taxonomy (NCBI): domain Eukaryota; kingdom Metazoa; phylum Arthropoda; class Malacostraca; order Decapoda; family Penaeidae; genus Penaeus; species Penaeus monodon. The sequence continues at coordinate 4,507 of NW_023658969.1, forward strand.
CACACACGCACAACACATATATATGATACGTAGAGTTAGTACATATATAGTATATAAGTTATTAATATATGATATATAGATAGTGATAAATATTCCTATAGGACGCACACGCCACACACCCTACACACCACACACACACACACGACACACACACACACACACACACACACACACAGACACACATACATTACATACATCAAAACTTAGATGTATCTATATAGAACTATATAGTAATAGATATATATATAATACGAATTGATATATATAATATAATGTTTCATATTTATATACATATATATACTAATATTATATATATATGTATGTAGCATTATAGCATAGATACATGTAGTAGATAACACATATACTTTATTATATGAACTATATACACACATAAAGCACACATACGCACGCACACACGCGTACACACCACACACACAACCCACACACACACACACACACCCCCACACACACAACACGCAACACTCACGAGCACACCAGAAAAAACCACCACGAACCACACACACACCACACACCGACAAACCACACACACCCAACACACACCCACACACACAGAGGGACGCACACAACACACAACACACATCGCACACACACACCACCACACACACATATATTATATATATATAATATAAGAATTAAAGTACGTAATAGTATAATAAATAGTATATAGAAAGTACATATTTATAAGAAATATTCTAGACACATTCCCACACACACACACACACACACTACACACACACACACAACCACGACACACACAACACACACACACACATCCCACACACACACCACACGCTCACACACCACACCCACCCGCATCTAGACGTCAGACATACAAAACTCCATATTTATCTATATATAGGTAATAGTGTATAATATATAATATATACGGAGAGGATGACATATAATAGTATATTAATGGGCACACATAGATGAGTCCCCGTCGAAATAGTGTGTTATATATGAGAAATAGGTAAGATATAACTATTAGGAGTATATATGTAGAAATATAAACGAGGTCCATCAGTAATATATAGTGTATTAAGTTTATGTCTACTCTAGAAATGTATCTAGTAATACACTATACTTATCATAAATATACCATATATTAAAGTATACACCACAACGAAATCAGACACACACGCACACAGCACCACACACCACACACACACACACACACGCGCGCGCGCGCGCACTCACGCAAATTGCAACCATATTAGTTCATACAACCAGCCTCACTCACTCATATCTATACCTAGAAACACAAGACGATACACACAAACCCAGCACACAAACAAACACACCCACAATCTACACACAAGTAAAATGTATATTGCTTATATAATATACTACTATATATATATAGGATCTACATTTACATGTGTGGTGGGTGTACTGTTTGTTGTTTGTGTGTGTTGTGTGTGTGTGTGTGTGGTATGACGTATATCTGTAAGATTATATATAGAATATATATATAGAATCTATATATATAAGGATAGTACTCATATACGATATATCATTTATTTCTTACAACACACACACACAACATATATCATTACAGAACATTATATGATTATATATATATATAGTATTATAATATTATTTATATATATAATATATGACAGAACTTTAAAGAGTTCACTTATTTATCATGGAGCTGTTAACCTAATCATATGAGCATATTCCCGTCGGAGAGTAAAAGAAGAATTACCATTGCCAAAACGCCACCTTGCGCGTCAATACAGTTGCGGAGAAAGAACGGAAGCCATACATTACGGACAAAACGGAGGTGATTGGAAACTGCATGTAGTTTGTCCCATTGCATCATCAGGTTTTCTAGACTGTTGGGTGACTGGGTAACTAGACAAGAAAAGGAGATCAATATTTGTGCAAAATATGGTGTTAAGACGATACTGCGTATATCTGGACAGAGAAGAAAAATACGAATCGATGAGGTCCGAGAAAAATAAACATTGTAAGCAAACCGGCTGTCATGACCTTGCGTGCCACAGGAGGAATTAAGAGTTTTATTGTCAGTGTGATTAGAAGACTAAAGTATTGAACAAGACTTGACTGACAGTGGATGGTAATGGGAAACAGAGGAAGAGGCAAACACGAAGACAGACGATGGGACAACATACTAAGATATTTCGTGTCGGATTCACCACAATGGAAAAGAAAGCGTAAGGATCGAGCACATAGTGGCGAAACGACGGTGGAGATGTCCACCATAGCTCAAACATAGCAACCGCGTTATTGCGTTATGAAATATATACGTATTGTATATCGTACAATATATATAATATCTAGTACTAATATAATATGATATTAGCTTCATACATTCTGTAATAATCATATACATACAGAGAGACACTCACTACAACACACACCACACACACCCTGACTCATATATCTATACATACACACACACTCCACACCACGTCACGCTGTACACAACACAACACACCACACACTACACACTTCACTCACACAAAGTCTAACCCTACATGCACACAACCTCAGCATGTGTGCAGGGTCACTCCAATATACTAGAGAGCACGCAACACGACACATACACACAACACATCACCAACACACACACACACCACACACAACACCACCACACCACACCACGACAACAACACCTACACACACACGACCACAACACACACACACACCACCAGCACCAGCACCAGGCACAAGCGCCAAGTATTATATAAATATAGATATATAGTATATATAGTAGAGTAATATATATCACACTATATATAGTATAATTGATCCGTTGTGTGTGTGTGTTTGATCACTGTGTGGTGTTTCTTGTGTGTGGTGTGTGTACAAGTATTTTTGCTTGCCAGGGCCCTGCCTACAGACCGTGGATTTGGCGTGATCATACAGGGGGCGAAACCATTTGGTTTCCATGATTTTCTGTTGGCAATTTTAGAGCGGTGGTGTGTCTTGCCGGGCCTTCCGCCCTAATTTTTATCGGAGATCACCATCTCTATTTACGCAATTTCTGGAGACCGTCACTGACTGGGCACAGGCTTACCATACTATAGTAAGTATATTATGATACAACATAATATTATCGCAATAGTATATATAGATATATAAATAATCTATTCTCTATAGATTAGTATATATATAGTTATAATATATATATGTTGTGCCTGGTAACAACAATGAAGCGGCAAACCTGGGATTCCCCTTGAACAGGTGACACGCACCCTCTTAGCTCCCTATACCAGGTGACTGGGAACTGTCGCACAAGGCGTGGATACTGTGAAAACACTTCACATTTCTACTGATTACGGGTTTCACCAATGATATGTGCTGCGTATTACAGTGTAAACTATTTTAAAGCGGTAAGAGATTCCTCCTAGTATAGTTGTATACGTGCTATTGAGAACTAGCCTGGTGAGTCGCACTCACTGTTATTTCTCCATGAGCAGAACCTTCTACGCACCAGACACATAGAAGTCCAAGAATACACAATCCCTAACAGAGATTAAAATATCATGGGAGACCTGTCAACAACAGCCAACCGTAGGGAAAAAAATTATCTAAAAATGACACCTGGGACAAAATGGCCTTGGGCTCTAGTAATGAACGCAGAGGTAAAGACATTTATGGGAATTCTGTAGTACAAAACAATCTAGGTATACCAATGCATTGGTTCCAACACCCCCAGACACTTGTACAACGGGGTTTTCACGCAGACAAAGGAACACGCAAATACCAAATTACGCTACATGTGTGGCTGAACCAAAAATACGGAAAGTTACATAAAAAATGCCAAGACAAACCGGTACTCGTGGGGGGGCGGGAGGGCAACAGGTGACGCACGACATACCTACAACTACTACGATCGCACACTTTAAAATACGACCAAAAAGAGGGAGCGTCCAACACCACCTCTAAAGCTCGAGCTACAACCTTGATACAATTACAGAATTACAGGTCAAAAACAGAGTTTGAAATACAATGTGATATGATACACAGGACACCAAACTGAGATGGTGGAAAAGAAAAGAACTCTTGCTGAGCACTGCGTGAAACTATTGCAAAAAGACACCATGACAAAAGTCCCCCTGGATTCGCTGAAAAAAACACTAGGGAAATTGAAACAACCAGATGCCTAAAATCAACGCAGGTATAAATACAATCCAGTTGAAAAATTAATTTAAACAAAAAAGCATACAAAATTCAGGATTCATTGCCACAAATAAGGCACCATATGTAAATGAAACATTGCCAGAGCACTTGAAAACTGTCTATCATCGAACAACTAAAGAACGTCTACCCGAGGAGTACGAACCACTCACACGAAAGTTAAAGCCTACAATGGCCCTTATCAAAACTGAACCGGACTTGTTTTTTGTGATGGAAAAGAAGTCAAAGATTCAGATGGAATCAATATTGTTCCAAACCTATAACAAAGAAACGTATCTCACAACAACATTAATTAGACTCATGACAACGAAGATGAACCCCCGCCACCTGCTAAGAAGTTATAAAAGTAAAGATAACAAGATCCCCCGGAATGAAGACGTGAAATAACAGCAGAACTAATAAAGACTGGCGAAAGTGTGGAAGACTTCTACACACTCTGTACAAACACAAAGATGGACACGAAAAAATGGCCACATAAGACTGGTAAAATCGAGTCTGTCTACTCCATACCTAAAACACACGTGACGCACATCCGATATGCACACTATAGCCATCACCTGCATGAAGTGTTCTCAGCAGCAAAAATCTGTTGAAACTCTATTGCTGAAAAGAATGAAGTTGAAGTTACGAGAGGACAATTGCAGAGAACAAGCCGGTTTTTCGCTCTGGAAAAGGTACCAGAAACCAGATGTCTAATCAAAATGAATCATATGAGAAAAACAGAGAACCATCCAAAAAGAACCTCATACCTGTGTTTTTCTCGATATGTGGCACGCTTTTGATAACTGTTGATCACGATATCCTACTGGAATAACATAAACTAATGAAGGTTTCCCAAACAACATCTCGCAACTAATAAAAGCATGTCGACCAACAACACACTGTGCAAAGAACCACATTATGGGTTTAAACAGACATGTTTGAAGCTCAAACAGGGTGTCGACAGTTTGCATGCTGTCTCCGGCACCTCTTTAATATATCTCTGAACATTCATGAAGAGTGCTCTAAGAATTTTGAAGGAACTGTGTGACTTTGAGGCTACAAAATAGTCAAATCTAAGGTACTGCGATGATATATGTTTTTGATTGCCAGCCTAATCACTGAACAACAACAAAGTCGTCGACCAAAGGCAAAAATGGCCAATATTGAATTACGAGCGAAGCAGCTGGCCTTTTTCTTAATGCCAAGAAACAAGATCATGAAAGAGCACCGATAACGCAAGAAGCAATGCAAATAACCTTATCAATCAATGGAATGATTGTGGAAAAAGTGAACGCCATCACTTAGCTTGGAGCTGTTTTAA
>NW_023658969.1:15000-22498 GCF_015228065.2 Penaeus monodon
CAGGGCAGTGGTATCTGGTGAAAACACCTTCAGTTCTACTGTTTACTGGTTTCACCAAATAATATGTCTGGCGTATTCAGTGAACTTTTTTTAAAGCGGTAAGATAGTTTCCCCTTTATTATTTGGAGACTGCGAGTTGAGAAGGAGCCTGGGGGATTCCACTCAACTTCTATTTTCTCCTGACAAACCTCTACACCAATGATTAAATCCAGAAATACACAATCCCTAACAGAGATGTAAAAATAATCATGGGAGACCTCAACGCCAAAGTAGGAAAAAATGATCTAAAAAATGACACCTGTGGAAAATTCGGCCTTGGAGATATAAATGAAAGAGGTAAAGATTTTATTGAATTCTGTAGTACAAATAATCTGTTAGCCAATGCATTGTTCCAACACCACCCAAGACACTTGTACACGTGGTTTTCACCAGACAAAAGAACACGCAACCAAATTAAACTACATTGTGCTGAACCAAAAATGGAAAATTTACTAAAAAATGCCAAGACAAGACCGGGTTTGCCGACTGCAACGTGCCCACCAATACTAACTATCACTTTAAAATAAGACTCAAAAGATGGAGCGTCCACACCACCTCTAAAGCTCGACTAAAAAAACTCTTGATAACAATTACAGAATTACAGTGTCAAAAAAATTTTGAAATAACAATGTGAAGATGATAAAACCCCAAATGAGTTGTGGGAAAAAGGAAAAGAACTCTTGCTGGCACTGTTTAAGAAACTATTGCCAAAAAGAAAAAGACAAATTCCCCCTGGATATCTGAAAAAACACTAGGTGAAATTGAAACAAGAAGATGCCTAAAATCAAAGGGTATAAATAATCCAGTTGAAAAAGTAATTTACAAAAAACATACAAAAATTCAGATTATTGCCACAAGATAAGGAAAAATATTTAAATGAACATTGCCAGAGAATTGAAAACTGTTCATCAATAAGACAACTAAAGAACTTACCAAGGAGTACGAAACATCACACAAAAATTTTTAAACCTACAATGGACACTATCAAAACTGAAGATGGACTTGTTTTTTGTGATGGAAAAGAAGTCAAAATAGATGGAATCAATATGTTCCAACCTATACAAAGAGAATAAAGATCTAACAACAACTTTAAATTTAACTCAATGACAACGAAGATGACCACCGCCACTGCTAGACGAAGTTATAAAGAAGTAAAGAATAAAAAGATCCCGGAAATAGATGAAATAACAGCAGAACTATTAAAAATGCTGGCGAAAGTGTTGAATACTTCTACCACACTCTGTACAAAAATATGGAAATGAAAAGAAATGGCCAGAAGACGGGGTAAAATCAGTCTTTACTCCATACCTAAAAAAGTGGACGCACTCCAATGCAACAATAATAGGACAATTGCTTAATAAGTCCAAACAGCAAAATTCTGTTTAAAATTATTGCTGAAAGAATTTAAGTTGAAGTTAAGAGGAAATTGCAGACGAACAAGCAGGTTTTTTGCTCTGGAAAGGTACCAGAAACCAGATTCTAAATCTAAAATGGATCATTGAGAAAAACAGAGAACATCAAAAAGACCTATACCTGTGTTTCATCGATTATGTGAAAGCTTTTTATACTGTTGATCACGATATCCTCTGGAATAACATGAACGATATGAAGTTTCCAAAACACATCATCCAACTAATAAAAGCCATGTATGACCAACAACAAGCAGCTGTAAGAACCACTTATGGGTTAACAGAATGGTTCGAAGTCAAACAAGGAGTGGGGACAGGTTTGCATTCTGTCTCCGCACTCTTTTAAAATATATTCTGAAAAAAATTATGAGAGGTGCTCTAGAGAATTTTGAAGGAACTGTGGATGTTTGGGGGATACAAAATATCAAATCTAAGGTACGCCGATGATATAGTTTTGATTGCCAGCAGTATCACTGAACTACAACAACTACTAGATAAGTTAAGAAGCAATCGAAAGGCTGGCTGTTTCTTAATGCCCAAGGAAAACTAAGATCATGAAGATTCAAAGATAACCGCAATGAACAATGATGAACATGTTACAATCAATGGAATGATTGTGGAAAAAAGTGAAACAGTTCACTTTTCTTGGAGCTGTTTAACTAATACATATGATGATTCACGGGAGATAAAAAAAAAGAATTGCCATTGCCAAAAACGCCACGATTGCTCTCAATAACATCTGGAAAGACGAAGCATTACCTTTCGGGCAAGCTGAGGTTATTGAACACATTAGTTTTTCCAATTGCATCATATGGTTCTGAGGTTTTGGGGCGAAGTAGATAGACAAGAAAAAAATCAAAAGTTTTGAAATGTGGTGTACAGACGAGTACGTGTAATAGATGGACAGAGAAGAAGACGAATGATGAAGTGTGAGAAAAATAAATTGTAAAGACCGGCTGTTGAACATCTTGAACAGGAGGAAATTAAAGTTTATTGGTCATGTAATGAGAAGTAAAAGTATTGAGAAAAACTTGCTGACAGGGATGGTGATAGGAAACAGAGGAAGAGGCAAACCGAAGACAAGACTGAGCGACAATATCAAAGATATTTGCGGGGTGTCGATGGTTTCAAGTGGAAAGAAAAAACGTAAGATCGAGTTTAGTGGCGAAGGATGGTGGAGCGGTCCACGGTGTCACACATGAGCATACCGTTATTGATGAAAATAAAATAATATATATATATATATATTATATTATATATAATATATATATATTCTTTTCTTAACGGTAGGTTCATGTTTGAGCCGCCGTGGTCACAGCATGATACTTAATTGTAGTATTCATGTTGTGATGCTCTTGGAGTGAGTACGTGGTAGGGTCCCCAGTTCCTTTCCACGGTTTTACCTTTTAGGTAATCATTCTCTCTATTTATCCGGGCTTGGGACTAGCACTGACTTGGGCTGGCTTGCCCACACAGTAGCTAGGTAGGCAATAGAGGTGAAGTTCCTTGCCCAAGGGGACAACGCGATGTAATCTCCATCATCAGTGCTATAACAAAAACAGGGGAAAATAAGTCTATTACATACAAAGCCTAAAATATTATGAACCAAAAAAAAAAAGCAAAAATCATCAATGACCCCCAGACAAAAAAAAAGAAAAAAGTGTAGCAAAGTACAGGTACTAACCAAGTAAGGGTTTGTTAGTAAATAAGGTACTTGCATGGAAGCATTGTTTATCAGTGGTTTCATAGTGGATTGGATGTGGAGTGATTCTGTTATGATCAGGTCAAATCTATTAAGGTGGGAGGTCAAGATTTTGAAATCAGTATTGTTAAAAGGGTGATTGTCGAGGTGAGAATGCTCTCTAATTGCTGAGAAGGATCTCAGGTTTACTCAGATGTATGTCTGTCCTGATTGTTTCCTTTTTTCGAGAATGCGGTGACGGAGCCATTGTGTGGTTGATCCCAGTACCTAGCCTGGTTTGCTAGGACAAGTAAATAAATTATTTATGTATATATACTATAATAGGTAAAACCAGATTCGAATTCAGTTCAGAGTCACACTTTTCATTTTTCTTTAAGATATTTCCGAAAGTGTTAGAATTGTAAAAAAAAAAAAAAAACAAGCCGAAAACAGATCTGAGGATAGCATTGTCTGAGAATTTTGTTAAAAGATTTCTAAAATCAAAACTAAGAACCGTCCATATATGGAAGTTTTATATATTAATGTCTTTGTTGACTGGGTTGTTACAGTTTTTGGGTAGAATATCTGACACAGAAAATTGCGTAATGCTTTATAAAATAAGTAAGATGGGGACCCATTTGTAGTGAAAATTCCTTTAAGAATTGAAGCTTCCCTTTATGAAAGCTAGTCTAGGTTTTAAGAGATGTTGTAAGCCCGGGTTTATTAGTATTGTAAAGGGTGATTAGCTTGTAAATATGAGGAATATAGCTGAGATAATGAGGTCCAGGGGCCCAAAGAATGTATGTTTTCCTATAGGCACTGGTGAAGATGTTACTACGAAAATTTATGCAAATGCCAAGAAATTATTATCAATTATTTTGTTCAATTTTACAAGTGAAATTAATCCTTGAGATAGAATTCAGTATGAGATGAAAAGGGGGCGTTAAAGAGTAAGAAAGTATCATCCATGTAAGACGATAAAAAAAGGTTTGAAATTAGCAGAACAATGATTCAACCAAGCCTGTTCATGGAGGCAAAGGTTTGGCGTAAAAAGTGGCCACACACACACGTATATATATATATATATATATATATATATATATATATTTTATATATATATATATATATAATATATATATGTTTTATATATATATACATTTCATACATTTGCAACGGCAAAGCACCGCTCTAAGTTGCAAGAAAATCATGGAAAAACCATGATCGCCAACGTACTTGTAGGACAGGGAACTTGAAAGAAGAAGTTTAAAATGTACTAGACATCAAGGTTTTATATCAGTATTATCTTAGATATAGCTTCTTTTTTAACAGTTAATGAGAATAGATAATTAGTATATAGGTGTAAATAATTAATCAAGTGCTTTCTAAGATTGATAGCTCGGGGAAATACCTGCAATGACGATCCGAAATTTTTTCCGACGGAGTGTGTGTGTGTGTGGTGTGTGGGTTGGTTGTTGTGTTTTGGTGTGTTTTGTGTGTGTGGTTGTGTTGTGTGTGTGTGTGTGGGGGTGTGTGTGTGTGTTTTTGTGTGTGTGGTGTGTTTGCGCGCGCGTGTGCTAATTTTATGCGATATATGTGTTACACCACACACGTGTGTATGTGTATAGTATTTAATATTAATTATATTATTTAATATATATTATATATAATATACTGTTATCTATCTTCTTCTTTTTTTAACGGTAGGTTCTGCCTGGCCCCCGTGGCCCCAAACATGAACTTAATTGTATTTTTCATGTTGTGATGTCTTGGGTGAGTAGGGGTAGGGTCCCCTTCCCTTTTCCACGGAGGTGGGGGTGGTATTTTTTTTTTTTTGGGAACATTTTCCTATTATCCCGGGGTTGGGACCAGCATTGACTTGGGTGGCTTGGCCACCCATGGGTAGGGAGGGAACAAGATGAGGCGTATTCGTTGCCCAAGGGAACAACGCGGCGGTCGGTTTACTCGAACCCTCAATTCAGATTGCCGTCGTGACAGTCTTGAGTCCGACGCTCTAGCCATTCGGCCCCCGCGGGGTTCAGGATCATGGGCTTCCATGATTTTTTTTTTTTTCTTTTTTTTTTTTCTTAGCAATTTAGAGCGGTGGTTGCCATTGCCTTCCGCCCGGTTGTTTTTTTTTTTTTTATCGATTCACCATCTCTATTTTTCCCGGGACTACTTGAGCTGGCTTGGCCACCCAGTGGCTAGCAGGCAATCGAGGTGAAGTTCCTTGCCCAAGGGAAACAACGCGCCGGCCGGTGACTCGAACCCTCGAACTCATATTGTCGTCGTGACAGTCTTGAGTCCGACGCTCTAAACCTTCGGCCACCGCGGCCCCATATATCTATCTATCTATCTATCTATCTATTATATTATATTTTATATAATATATATATATATATATATATATATATATATATATATACATGTATATCTACACATACATAAATATTGTACACACACACACCCACACCACACACACACACAGATATATATTATTTAATATATATATATATATTATATATATATATATATATATATTTATATTACACATATATGTGTATATATATATATATATATTATATATTATATATATATATATATATATATATATTATATATATATATTATATATATATATGTGTATATATATATATAATTTATATATGTATGTATATATATATATATATATATTATATAAAAATATATATATTATATATATAATATATAATTTATGTGTGTGGTGTGTGTGTGTGTGTGTGCATATATATATTATATTATATATTATTATATATATATATTATATATTATATATATTTTATATTATATATATATTATGGCTGCTTGCCACCCAGTGGCTTTGGTAGGCAATCAAGATGAGCTGTAGTTCGTTGCCCGGGAACAACGCGCGGTCGGTGACTCAAACCCTCGAATCCAAAATTGCCGTCGTGACAGTCTTGAGTCCGACGCCTCCATTCGGCCACCGCGGCTTCAGATCATGGCTTCCATGATTTTTTTTTTTTTTCTTTTTTTTTTTTCTTAGCAATTTAAGCGGTGGTTTGCCTTCCCTTTTCCCCCCCGGGTGTTTTTTTTTTTTTTATCGATTACCATCTCTATTTACCCCCCTGTTGAGCTGGCTTGGCCCCCAGGGGTGGCAGGGAATCGAGGTGAAGTTCCTTGCCCAAGGGAAAAAAGCGCCGGGCCCGGGGACTCGAACCCCGAACTCATATTGTCGCGTGACAGTCTTGAGTCCGACGCTCAACCATTCGGCCACCGCGGCCCCAAAATTCTATCTATCACTATCTACATCATCTATCATCTATCTATTATATATATATATATATATATTATATATTAATATATATATATATACATTAATCTCACATACATAAATAAGTAAAAACACACACCACCACACCCCACACAGATATATATATATTATATATATATATATTATATTAATATATAATATATATATATATATTTATATAAAAAATTTTATTACCACCAACACACACACCCACCCCACACGCATGAAAACATATAGGGAATGTATATTTTTAATATACTATATATCATTTTATTCCCAAAAATTGGATATTTATATATATATTTATTATTTTATATATATATTATAATATATATTTTAATATTAAAAATATATGGTTATAATAATAATTTATATATGTTTTTTATAAAATTATATTAATATAATAAAATTAATAATTATATATTATATATATATATATATATATATATATGTATATTATATATATATAATGTATAATATATAAAATATATATTATTTTTATATATATAATATATATATACATATATATAAAATATATATTATATAATATTTTATAAAATTATTATATATATATATATTTATATATATATATATATAAAATTTTAAATTATTAAATATATATATATTATATATTAAATTTTATATCATCAACCACACACACACACAACAATATAATATATAATAATATTTATATATAATATTTTATAGATATATATATATAGATATATATATATAATATATATATATATAATATATATAATTTTATATATTTAATATATATATATATATATATATATATATTATATATATATATATATATATATATTTAATATATATATATATTATATATGCAACAAAAACAAAAACAAAAAACAACAACAACCTCAATAATATATATATATATATATATATATATATAATATATATAATAATAAAATAAAAAAAAAAAAAAACCCAAAAAAAAAAAAAAAAAAAACAAAAACTACAACTACAAACAACATAAAAAACTACAAAAACCCACACACCCCACACACCCACACACAACCACACACACACCACAAAA
>NW_023658970.1:0-22491 GCF_015228065.2 Penaeus monodon
TGACGGCTTTTTTTGGAAATCATCCGTCCCCATTTATTCCCGACCTCAAAAGAATGTGGAATAATTTTTGGGGTTAGAAGTTTTTTGTTTTTACAAATTTTCATTGTCTATTTAGTGTGTTTTTTTCTGTTTTTCTTTTCTTTTCCTTTCCTTTTCTCTATCGTCCCCCACCCCCCCTCCAATCACGAGGTTCGATAAATTTAATAAAGTTTTCCGTGTTTTTCCACGCAACAGGATTGGTTTTCTTTTAATTAATGCCGCTAATACGTAAAAATCGAATGGAATGAACAGGCAAGGTGGTTCGGTTTTTTTTTCGTCCCCCCCCAGTCCCCCCCCCCTAGACCGAAGATGGGAATAATCCAACCCCTTTTTCCCCTTTATATTCGTTTCCTTTTGTTTCCCCTAATAGATGGGTTTTTGAAATGACCCCCCCGAAACTGTGCTTTGGTTCTCCTTTTATCTCCCGATTTAAAAAGGATATTCCCCCTATTTCTGTCCACCGTTTCCCCAATATAATTCCTTTCCTCGCTAAGAAGCCCTCCCCCTCCCTTTAATCTTTCCAAGAACCGGAATGGCAACATCCCCACTATTTCCATTTTCTTCCCCCCCCCCCCCCCCACCCCCCCTTTCGAAACTGGATCGAATTGTTTTTTTCCACGAAGGAGACTTTTTTCCCCCTGTGTGACAATGGGACGCTCCCCTTTTCCCGTAAGGGTGGGGGCCCGCCCCGTCCCTTCCCGAGAGGGGGCCCTTTCAATAGACTGTTAGAACTTTCCGCCCCCTAAGAAAACCTGCCCCGGAAGTAATCAGTATCCCCCCTGTCCCGCAACCGTACCGCAAGGCGTAGTTTCCCCAAACTTGTCCCATAGGGTTTTTTAAAACTCCTTTACGTCCCCGGTGGAATGGGTTTTTGGGCTGCCGTCCCATGTGTTCCCTCAAACTGTTTCCAATTGGGGTTGGGTCCCTACGTTAACAAAGATCTAGGAAAAATTGGGGGAAATTAATGTAACGTTTTTTCCCTCCTCTTTCGGTCCCCGTACCCGCCATCACCACCTGAAGAGTGTTTTTTCGCCGAAAGGGCCCGGGCGGACAACCGGGCCCTTGCACTTTGGGCCCAAGTTTGTACACGAGTGGGGGGGCCCCATTTTGGCCGGTAAGCGTCCTTTTACATCCTCTTGGGAAAAACCCCGAAAAAAGAATCCCCCCCCCTTTTTACTTATCTTCAGGGGGGGGTCCCCCCTCTGTCGCCCCCATCAGCGGGTTTGTGGGGGGATGGAACGCGGGGGACCCTCAAACCCCGTCCGATGTCATCCACTCCGTCCCCCCCCGTCGTTCCCCACCGTCTTTTCCCCTTCTTCTTTTCTTTTTTATCCTTTCTTTGATCCCTCCTATCCTACTTTTATCTTTTACTTCCTAGGTTTCCTTTTTTTTTTTGTACTTGACAGCGGAAATTTTTTCTGCCAGTGGACGGAGAAATACGTTTTGTAAACCTTTTTTCGTTTTGTTTTCTCCCCCGTCGCTTTTCGAATTTTCGACCATGTGGTTTCCCAGTAGGTGGTTTCCCCGACCAGCTCCGTCCCTTTCTTTCAATGCCGGATATATGTTTCCCCCTAATCAAAATCCGCATTTCCCCCCTCTCTCCCATGTTTTCCAATTCCCTGCCGGTAAACCACAGACCCTTAATAATCATGGTTTATTCGATTTAAAATACGTTTTTGGGCCCTCTGTAAAGCTTCAAATTCTGCGCCCCCCGTAATTGGTGAGATCCCCAAACCATGTTAACGAAATTTGTTTTCTGTTTTTCCCCGAACTGTTTGTTTGTTTGTTTCCTGAAAGTCTTCGAAAGTTTTATAAGCAACAAGACCCCTAATTGACTTTTTCGTACAGAGGTCCCCCCTAGCCCCCCTCCCCGGAAAAAAAAAAAAAGTCCCCGACGAAGTTTGGCTTTTCCCCCTTCTTTTTCCCTTTCCCTTCCCCTCGGCCAAACCTTGTGGGGGGGGTGGGAGCAATTCCTTTTTTTCTCGATACTGTCCCCCGGGAATTTTCGCCTTTTTTTTATTATATGGGCGGCGCAACGTTAAGTCCTCTCTTTAACACGCCCTCCAATATAAATGTACATATTCCCCCTATTTTAGCCCGCCATGGATTGAGTGTTTATGTTTTAATTTTAATTATAATATTATAAACATTCCGATTGTCACCCGTGAATATGGACGATGGGGGGTAATAAAGTGGTCATTTTATAAACTCTTCTTATATTTTGTGTTTCCTGTAGTCCCCCCAATTTTTGCCTTTTTCCCTTTTTTCCTTTCCTTTCCTAATTCTTTTTGCTCATTTCCTAGATAGAAAAAAAAACCAGTTTTTGGAGTAAAAAAAAAAAAAAAGGATAAATCAACAATCGTCCCCCCCCCCCCTCCATGATCATTTTTTATTTTTAATCATCAATCATATTTTTTTTAACAATCCGGGAAATCAGATTAATTGTAAACTTTTGTTGTATACAGAACCTGTTTTTTTTTATATACCAGAAAGATGGAACTGGACACTGAAAGGATTTTTTACTTCCCTATGCCTGGTTGCTTCCCTTATTTGTTTTATTCATACATGTTTCCAGAAAATGCCCAGGGTTTTTTTCTTTTTCCCCCCCTTTTGCCCGATATTTTTTACCTATATTTCGCTTTCGTAAAAGTTGGTTTTCCCCTCACCATATTAATTGTTTCCCTTGAATATATTAGGCATCAAAAATATTTTCCTAAAGTTCCCCTCCCGTTTAATTTTAGTAAAGCGGACAATATGTACAGTCACTAATTGCATTAAAACCGTAGTCCACTGTTGGGATGCTATATTTGTTATGGGAAATCGTAAAAACCAACGGAACGAAATTAGAAAAACACATATAATTAATTTACACTATATTTCATCTGGGAGAGTATAGAAAACAATGTTCCCCCAATTCAAGGGCCGTGTTTTGTTTATAAGTAAAAACCTAAATTCCCATCCGTCGGAAATGTGGCGGGGGGGTATTACAGGTTGTTCGCGAGGTGGAAACCGCGAGGCAATGTAAAGTGAGGTGTGGGAATAATAAAATCCTAGGCCAACGGTAGAACAAATGTAAAAAATCCAGGCAACGGTGGTAAAGAATTGGAAAATGTTACCCGATGTTTGTTTTTATACTCCTACCCTTTGAGAAAACCAATAGTGTTTTCTTTCCCCAACAGCACCCCACATTTTTTTGTTTTCCCCCCATGGACGAATGGACCCATGTCCCCCCCACCTAGGAATCCTTGAAAGATTCCCCCTCACCCGGAATTTTGCTACGGTTTTTTTAACCCGTACAACGCCTCCCGTCTAGTCCGTCTGAAATAGCCCCCGTTGAACACGTCCTGGGCGGTCCCCCGGCTGGCGTAGTTCCCCAAGCGCCGTCCTCCCGCGTTTTTTTGGTTCGATACCCGCGAACATTTTTTTGGCCAGCCGCTTCTTTTTCTCCGGGTATAAGTGACGTCCCCCCCCCACCGAAGCTACCCTTTTTGAAATGTATTTGTTGAAGGAGCCGCCGTGTTCCCCACCCCCCCCCCACGCACGCACCTCTTGACGGTCCCCGGTCCCCCCACCCTTAATCTGGTTGGCTAGGAATGTTTCCTCAACGATTTTTTCCCCCGAACACACCGGAAGTTTTTTGGAAGTTTTTCTGGGATATTTCTTTCCCGTGGGCCCCTGTTTACGTCATAGCGCCCTTGGAGCTCTCAAAGTTCCAAGAAGGCCCCTCCCGATTCGCGGATTTCCGGTGGCGGTTTTGGAATTGGCCCCGCACGGTCACTGGGCACGCTTGGCGGCGGTAGTGGTTTGGTGTGGGGGTGTCGGAGGGGTCCCCCCCCCCCCCTGGTAGAACCCGCCTGAAAAAAACGGTGTCCATTCCCAGGTGCGGAAGAAAAGGGTAAATCGTGTGGCACGAGGAGGACCGAAAGGCCACCAAATGGGCTGGGCCGCAAGTAACTTTTGTTAAAAGGCCTCCCACTTCACCCCCTGGCTTTTTCCCCTCCTGAGGTGAAGTCCAGCGTCGTTCCCGTCTCCCTCCTTTTTCTCACCGTATTGAACGACTCCCCTTCCTTTGCATTTTCCCGTGGTTGATTAATGTCCCCAAATGGGACCGAGGCGCTCTAAAATTTCTCCCTCTTCGACCACAGATCAACCAATTCGGGCCGACGAACCCGCCTTCCCCTTTTTCGTAAATCGAAGCAAAGGATTTAGGGACCAAGGCCCCCCTCACCCATGGAAAATGTTTATTATGTTGGGGGAGGTCCCCACCCCCTTCCTTCCCTCGGTTTCCCAAGTGTCGCACCGCGAGGGCCCCGACGTCGAAATCGAGGGCCCGAGTAAAATCCACCGGTAGGCGGTCAAACCCGACAGCCGCCCTTGTTTTTTCCGTGTTCCGCTTCGCCAATGATCGACAAAAAGACCCGAAGAGGTAGCGCATCACCCTGCAACAACCCTTCGCACCCTTGCAAAAGTATTCCCGGCCCGACGTGGTGGTTTTTGCTCGGGTTGGCCTCCGTCGCCGTAACATTTCGCTCCACGTTTTTTCCCATAGCCCCCGAAGCCAGGGAACGCAATAAGGCGCGAAGATTTCGCCCCCACCCGCGGGTGGGGAACGGGCCCGAACGTCCGAGTCCCACCCCCCCCCCCTCCGGGTCCCCCCGGTTGAGATGTTCGGTGAAATGCCCTACCCCGACGATTGGTTCCCCCCCCCCGCACAAAAATCCAAGAGTGGCCTCCCACCCCTCCCTCCTCCTCCACGGCCGGCACCCGCCCAGTTTTTTTTTGTTAAACGATGCCCATGGTCCCGTTTTCCGAAGGCCCCATGATTTCTTCCCTAGCAACGGCCCAGTCCCCGCAACCCCGTGCCGAAATTAGATAACCGTTCCCCCCCTGTCCCGGTTTCCTGAAGAACCCGCTTTTCCACGTGGGGGAAACCCGTGGAAAACGAGTGAAAGGGGGGGCAAGTGTGGGCGACAGACAATCCCATAGATTGGGTTTTTTCCCTTCCCGGCCCTGTTTTGCCCCCCCGAGACGTTCCCCCACTTTGTTAGTGTTTTTTCCCCTGTCGATCGAGAGGAAGGACCCCCCCTCCCGTCCTCCTTAGTTTGTTCCCCCCCCGAGCGAGAAGGGGAGGGCCCCCCATTCCCTCTTAATTTTGGGATCAAAAATTAATTCCTAAATCGCCCTCCATTTTCCCCTCCCCACATTTAATAAGGGGGGGTCACAGGATAATATAACACCGCCACCCTTTCTTTAGTTTCCATACTGTTCAACTTCGAAGGTAAAAATCGCAACCCACTTACCTCCCTGACAACGTCCCTGCCTTTTGTTAAAAATCGTTTATAATCCCTAACTTTGCAATAAATCATCTTCTGGGCCCGTTCCACACCAGCCACTATTTTTTCATCGCTAGGGGGCCTCCTGCAAAGTCCCGGCGGAGTCCCCGGCCGGGTTAAAATTCGGGGGGGGGGCGGAGTAGAACCGCGAACAGAAACCTCCTTAGCTTTTTTCCTTCGTTTTTGCACCGTTTGGGTACATCAATCCGCGTAACCGCTTTGGTTTGTTTGTTTCCCTCCTTCTTTCCTGCATCCTCCCTGGTTTTTGGTCACAAATGTAACCGTTTTGGCCCTTTTGCCTTTGCCCTGCTTTGCTGGTTGCTGCCCTGCTGCCTTGTTGCCTTGCCCCTTGATGCCAGGATAATTTTTTACAAAAAAATTTCCAAGTTTTATTCCAAACCGATCCCGAATCCTATTAAGGTGGTTAGTTTCTTTTTTGTTAAGGGGAATTTAATTTGTTTAAACCGTCCAAAACGTAAAAAAAAATACACCAACAACAAGAATTCCCCCGTAAGGACCTCTAGAACTTTTACCAAAAAAAAAACGATTCGAATCCGGGTGGAATCTACCCCCGACTGTTAAAAAAAAAAAACATCTCCCTTAATAAATGGAACCGTAGAAACGGTTTTACGATGGGGAAAGAGTCCATTTGAATTGTTTTCTCTCCTCCCACACCGCGGGCAAAATAATGGGCACAAATAACTTTGACCGATGGGGTGAAAACGGAACGTCCCCCCCCCCCCCCCGGCCCCACCACTTCCCACGACCCCCGCCGCCGGTCCAAAGGTCTACGGGCCAGGCATGAAGTTGAAATAATTTCCCGACGACACGTGAAATCGGGTATACAGATACAGGGGTTGACAGGCCGGCAATTAATCCCGGAATAGGTCCTCAGGTCGTGGGGCCCCCCACGGCCTGTGGGCCTTGTCCCCCCCCGCCCCGAACGTGGGAACAATTCCGAGTTTTTTTTTGGGGTCCCCCAATAACATGTTCCCCCCCGCGCCATACTAAATAATTCCAATCATCTGCACCCAGAAGGGTCCGGAAACCCCGTCCCCCGTCAACATCCCGCCCGAATGCACGTAAGGGGAAACCTTTCCGGGTAAACGAAATTCTTCCCCGCAAATAAACCAGATGTGACAATTGCGGCGTTTGAGCGACGAAAGTTTCACGGGAGTTGCTGTGGGAAAAACCCAATCGGTTAATAATTGCCCCGTGTCCACATACTCCCCCCCCCTCGACAGCGCAAATATTAAATCGGATCTGACAGCCTCGGAAAATACAAAATACTGGGGGGGTTCGGATTTTGCCCGAATTCCCCTCGATACGGGGGAAGTGACGTTTTCGACATGCACGTTACCCCCCCCCCCTTTTCCCCTCCTCCTCTCCCGGAAGTGTGTAGTCCGAGCCAGTGTTTTATGCCGCAAGTTTTTGCTTTTTGCCACATCCGTCGGAAACATTTTTTTTTTCTGCCGAATGGTTGTTCCCCTCCTCGTAGACCCCGGGTTCGTCCCCTTTTTCCCCGTTTTCCCGGACCGGGCCGGGGGTTTCTCTTGGCCCCGCCTGCTGGGGACATCCCCTGCGGAGCGCCTTGTGTCCCGGACAGTCCCCTGGCCAAATAAACCATCCTCTCTCTATATATAATATTTTTGTTTTATGTGTGTTCACCCTGTTTTTCCTAGCCCCATTTGGATGTTTTTGAAATAGGTCCTAGCTTCCCCTTGGTTTTTCCAGCCCCAGATTCTAATAACCACCTCCCCCTGTTCAAAAAGGTCCCCCCCCCAAACCTTTTTTTTCTGATAGAACCCCCACTTGTTCCTGTTATGACATCCTAAACTCCCTTACCGTCTTTTGTATATTTTGTAAAATCCTCCCTTTAATTCATGGTCCCGCCTTCCTCCACTTCTTAGTTTTTTCCTCTCCCACGTAGTTTTTCCAATAAATTTAACCCTTATCTCATCTCTTGTCCCCCTGTCTTGGTTTGGGGCCACACTGGAAAAAAAAAAAACGAATGGGTTTTTTTGTTTTTTTTTTTTCGGGGGAGAACCCCAAAATTTCACTCCAGTCCCGTGGGAAAATATTATGGGGATCTAATCTAGGAACAGAGGAAATTTGAATTATTAATCCGTGGTTATGTTTATCCCTCCCCCCACCTTCCCTTTTTTTCCTTCCTTTCCCCCTTTTTATATGTCACTTTTTCCTCCTCCATTGCCAGTTTTTGAAAAATCCTCCCCATAGTTTCATATTGGGGGAGTCCCCATCCTCCCAACTCTTAGTTGATTTTTATTTTTATTTTTATTTTTTTCCTTCTTTTCTCTTTTTGTGTATTTCCCCCCCCCCCCCTTCTTCCTCATTTTCGCCCCAAGTTATAAATTCTTCCCAATAGTTCACCCCCTATTGGTCCCCCCCCCATCACTCGCTCCCTTAAAGTTAGTTTTAGTTTTCCCCCCCCAAAAAACCCCTCCGTAGCTTCCTAACTGGTCACATCACCTCCTTATATCAACTGTCACTCCTTAGAACCCCCCACGATCAACCTTTATTTTTTGTTGGAGACAATACTGTTGTCAGTCCCCCCCCCCCCCAAACGGAAGACATTACATTCGTCATGCCCCCCAAAAAACCGGAGTAACATTACATCGTCCAATAGAAAATATTTTGTAGACCTTTTTGGAAGACCATTACTAAAAAATCAAAAGAACAGTGAATCTGGTGGAGAACAAAAATAACCCTTGGAGGCGGATCCAAATTTTTTTATTGTTATAACAGAAAACGGATATGGAAAACACAATTTAACTTTCTGTAAAGAATTTCCCCCCTTTCATCACATTTTTTCCTTTTTATGTATAAGCTGAACTAACCCAATAAGAAATGTTTTCATTGGGAAAAGGGGTCCCTCATAATCCCTTAAAAAACAATTTTTCGTACACAACCTGACCAAATCTTCCTAAAGTTTAAGAACACCAAATATGGGTGGTCACAAACAACTTTTGACCCAAATCTTCTAAAAGTTAAAGAAAAACAAATATGGTGGTCCCACACAAACGGACAAATCCCCCTTTTCTTAAAAGTTTTAAAGGAAACAAATATGGTGTACCCCCCCCCACCACAAACTTGGCCAAAAAATCTTCCCTACAAGTTTAAGAAACAAAACAATTAGGTTTTGGTCGAGAAAAAGTTCCCTTAAATAAGTTTTTAAGAGTCCCTTAATTGTTAAACAAGAACAAAATCTTTCTAAAAGGTAAATAACAAATCCTGAAATGTTCCAAAAAAACAACACACCCGACCCTGGATAAATATAAATTCAGTCAAGACTAATACGATTTATATCAAATGAAACAAAATAAATCAAGACCGGAAATGAAAGAAAAAGAATGGCTGGGGGGCCCCCCCCCCCCAGACCCAGGCCCCCAAGGGGTCCCCCCCCCGCCCTAACACAAAGCCACCGACCCGAGGGAAGGGGGAATTGGAGGGTCCCTGTAAAGTGGGGGGGTGGGTCCGTAACCAACATCCACCTCCAACGATCATTAAACTCAGATCCCCCGGAGAAAATTCGTGTGTCCCCCTCTGCAAAAACCCCGCAACTAAACGACCACCCTTAAATTCAGAAATCCTCCCGTTCACCCCACGACCAACCCTCAAAAATAAACACTAGCGGGTTCACCACCACCTCAAAAATGTCCAATTTTTTGTGGCTCACAATATAACATAATTGAGAGTGGGTTTGGGTGGTGGTGGTGGGTTGGTGGTGAGTGATGCGGTAAAATAAGAAACGGAGGAGTTGGTTGGTTGGTAAGTGGGTGGCTAATGGCCAGTAACCTTTATATGGGTAGTAAAGTGGGGGGGTGTTTTGGGGGGCCCTTTGAAACGGTAGGTGGTTTCGTACAATTGTTGCAAATTTGTTTGTGGGTGTCGCCTGGGGCGGGTTTTTTCAGATCCGCCAGGCCCCCTTGATGGTTTGTGACAAACACATCCCTCCCCGTATCCTTGGTTTTGCAAGAATCTGCCAGAAAACCTGATTGGGGTTTTTTTGTTAACAAAACATCCTTCATATCCCCGAAAATTTCAAATCCATCGATCCGTAAAAAAAGAACCTTCTCTCTCATCCCCCTCCCAATGCCCTCGAAGAGGCAGAGGAAAAGGGTGGGCCAGGCCCCCCGTGGCCAACAAGAAAGTTGGCCCTTAAAAGGGGGAGGGCAAGAATTGTTCCCTTCCTTTTTCTTTTCATTTTTGTTTCCCCCTATATTGAAAATGAATAATATCCCCATTTGTCCCCCCCCGGATATTGGGGGAACCGATAATATCCCCGTCCCCCCTTCCACCCCCTCCCCCGGAAGTTTTTTCCTTCTTTGGAAACATACTTGTTTTTCTGGGATGTCGTATTGGGATTGGAGACCTCCCTTCCTTTGGATCCGTGTGTGATGAGACCCTCCCCCCTTTCCCTCTCGATTCGTTTTTTTTGTGGATGAGACATCCCCCGTGCCCCTTGGTTGTTTTTTTGGTTGGTAGCTTACACAAGTAAAATTGGAAAATATTTTAGCCCTTTTCAAACCTTTTTTAACGTTTTTGGGAGTGTATAATTTAACTTCCACTTATTATAAACATTTAAAAATTAAATAAGTGTGGGATAAATAGTGGGGGTCCCCCCCCAATTACTATTCCATTGTTCCTAGATGTACCCCCAAAGTGTGTAAAAAAAATGATGTTCCCGATTGCGGGGTTGGAATAATATTCCGGCGCCGCGCTCCCCTTAACAATATTAATAAAAAAACCGTCCCAGGTTTTTGGATTGGGTCCCCTCAATCAACCACTCACGGAAAAATATTGGGTCCCCCCCGCACCGTAATTCTCCCCGTTTCCCTGGGGTCCCCCCCCCAAATCCTGCAGCTACACACAAAATGTAAAAAAGTAAAAATATTTTGCTTAATAAAACCAATGGGTAGGTTGGGAGCTGGGAACAAACCGGGGAAGCAAAATTAAAAAAAAAAAAGCAAATTATCAAATCAAGGAAAAGAAACCCGTCGTATAAACAGGAAATGTTAAAAAAAATATTCTAATAAACAACACAAAAATGAAAGTCAGGCAAACTACGATTGGGTAAAAATGGTTTTTAGAAAATTTATATGGAATTAATTTGTTAGTAAAAGGAGAGAAGAGAGAAGAGGAAGAGAGAGCAATCTGAGAGACAGAGAGAAAAGAATAAGAAAACACGCCCCAACCTTCCATCAGAAATAAAATCGTACGAATTCATAGTTCCCCCCACCCGCACGGTCGACAATTTAACGGGAAGGATCATTTGGTTAATCATAAGTAATGGGCCCCTGTTTTCTTTCGAGGTGGCACTTTCCCCGATATTTTTTTTTGGAACGGCCAGGTGCCGGTCGAATCAGAACGATCGGTAAAATACAAATAAGGCGAAACCATCCGTAATGATGAAAATATACGACCTGTATAATATACTGGATCTTCCGTCCACCTCGAGGGCTCTCCCGTTAATACACATTAACTTATCCACACTGGGGGAACAACCTTCCCCCTTGCCAGATAGTTAGGGTATAACCCGTGGCCCAACCAGAAGCCTTCCCTTTTGCCCATCCGAAAAACTCCTTTTTTGTAACGATAAACCGACAGGAAGACTGTTTCCCACGAAACTTGTACACGACAACGAGAAGAAACACCAAGTTGAAAATCGGCAACAGAAACCATATTTTCCCCCAATTATGTAACAAAAATGATAGTAAACATACCTTTAAACTGCAAAAGTGTCCCACCTTCCGGGTAAACAATCTTGGGGGGAAAGGAAAGAGAGGGATTTAAGGAAGTGGGGGAAAAGTGGAAAGTGGAGAGGTTCCCGAGGGCGTTCCCCCCCCCCCGAAGAGGGTTCGACGTCCCCCGATTGTCCGAGAGAGTCCACGTTGAAAACGAAAAACCTGTGGAGTTCCATAAAAATTGGCTAGTCCCCTGGCCTTTTTCGCCCCCTTTATATATCGCCTAAACGAACGCCCCCCACCACCGTACCCCCCCCCACCCATTCCATCCATCATCAATCAATCCATCAATCCCATCACCCCGTTTTTTTGTTTTGGGTCATTTACCCTTTGGTTCATTGTCCAACCAAAGCCTTGAGCCCCGAGCCCCCTCAAAAGCCCCCCCGAACATTAAAAGGGGGTTCCCCCACATCTTTTCCCGACGAGTCCCCCTGGGTCATCACCTAACCTTAACAATCCCACTCCCCCCCAAAACCAGATTCCTTCCTCGCCAAAAAGGGGAGTGGTGGGGGGTGCGCCACACGCGCGCCGGGCCCCGGGACGCCCCCACTCTATGGGGGCCCAGGAACGGAGGAGGCTTTAGGAGGAGGCCCCCTTTTTTAACGGGGCCCCCCTGGGCTTGGGGCTTGGGGGCTGGCTTATTGGGCCTGGGACTGGGGCTTGGGGCTGGGCCTTAAGGGCAAGTGGGCGAGGCCAAGGCCAAGGACCCCCCGGTGTGTAAAGTATATAACCAGAGGTCCTACGCACCAAAGAAGGAAGAAAGAGAAGAAGGAAGAAAAGAAAGAAAGAAGGAAAGAAGAAGAAGAAGAAAGTCATCCCATCCCTCAATCATCAAGTCCATCATCCAATCCTCATCATTCCATCAATCCATCCTCATCCATCAATCATCATCCAATCATTTTTTTTTTTTTTTTTTTCCACCTTAAAACATTGTTTTTTCCTATTTTATACAGTCCATCTTTCTGATATGTGTTTGGCAATTTAATTGGGAAACCCACATTTTTTCAAAAAAATCAGGATTAAAGGTCCAACCTTACATCTCAACATTCTTTCCCAATAATGGCTTTTTTTTTTCCCACCCCCTGTTCCCCTTCTTTTTTTGAAAATTAAAGGTTTAAACGCGTAGTCCTCCCCCCTTCTGGAGTTGAACCAGTTTCGCCTAAAAATTTCCACCTGACTCGTTTTATATTCGGTCCCCTTATCCCACGGGCAGGTGTTAACAATATAACCCAGTGGGGATGTTCCCAAACTGGCAAGGACGAATTTATTTTGGGAAAGAACTTTTTTTTAGTAAATTGGGGTAAAGGTAAAAATATTGGAGGTGGAATTAACAAAAGTCTTTTTTTCGAACCCTTCCCATAAATCAAAAATAAAAAAAGAGAATTGTGATTCCCTTTCCCTATTATAAATATGTTGATTTTTTTTTTTATAATATACCAATTTTTTTTTTTTATACCATAAGTCACCTAAAAAATGAGATTCGTGATTTCCACCCTTTCAATGAACTACAGTTAAAATTGTTGGTTGTTTTTTTCTTTTTTCCATAATACTAAAGTATTGCCGACCAATTGGTATCCCATAGTCCCCCCATAAAAATGACAATTACAAGTTGATTCCTTTTTCATAGTAATATTAATTTGGGGGGGGCCGAGATTATATAAAATTTTACACATAAATTTCCAACGAAACCTCAGGCAGGGATGGATTTAAACAGAAACATTTTTCATTGCTCCATAAAAAATATTATTGTGGAATCCTTTTTTTTGGGGGATTAATGACTGGGTGAAACCTTTTTTTGTAGAATATGTTGCCCTCCAGATTTTTTAAATCTTCCTAGGAAGACGATTTTTTACATTTAAATCCCTTTTTTAAAACATTTTGAAATCCCTTTAATTTGAATCTTTTTTTTTAAGAAATTGTGGTGGGGGTTTTTTTTTTTATAATCTGTTTGGATCTTTATAACCAATAGGCCCCTTTTTTTTTACATTATTTTGTAATCCTTTATTTAAGAATAATTGGGTTGTTTTTTTATAATTTTGTTTTTCAAATCTTGTTTAACAATTGGGAATCATTTTTTTTTTTAATCCTCTTTTAAAAAAATAGGATTTTATACCATTTTTTTTTTAAATCCTTTTTTGTGGGAGAAATAATGAAAGAAATTTTTAACACCACATACAGTTTTTTTTTTGTGATAAATATGATTTAAAACACCACAATCAGTTTTTTTTTAGAGTGGGTTGTTAATTATTTGTTGGTGGTGGGGGGGAATTTCAAAAAAAATGTTACCTACCGTCGGGTGGCAAAGAAACCCAGAGACAAACAACGGGTCCCCTTTTCAAAAGATTCTCCCCCTTTTTCCTCTTTTACTTTCCTCAGTCCCCCCCCCTTTGGCATCGAACATTTTTTTGTCCTTTTTGTTCCCTCGCTTCCCCTCCGCGTTGCCCCCCTTCCCCTCCCAAGTTCCAGTCCCCGTTTACAAAAAAAAATAATTATCGTCCCCTCGTTTTCCCCCTTTGTATATTCCGTTGACAAAAAAAAAAATTTTGGGAAAGAACAAGAAAAAATGGACAAAAAATTGTTTAATCAAAATTCCTGTAAAAATCGGTTGGAAGTGTGTTTTTATTGTTTTATGTTATTTTACTTAAAAAATTTCGTTTTTTTTATGGTCAGTTTTTCAAAGGGGTCACCCCTGTAATAAAAATATTTATAGAACATAATATATATATTATATTATGCACACAAATCCACAATATCATTAAGATAATATATATAATAATAATAATATATTAATCAACATATATATATATCTATGTAAAACTATCCTTTTTCAGAATATAGGTGGAGAGAGGGTTTTGGGGGGCCATGAACAATGGACCCGGAAGGAACCAAAGAAAAGGTTTCCTCTTGTTCCAAAATTAGGTTTTGACCCTGAATTTCTTGTGGGGTCCCCCCCTAGGCCCCTCCGGCTCCCCGGACAGCCCAAAATAACAACGGAACCAAACCGAAACCGTTCCCCCCCCTAATAACGGTTTTTTTCAGTTTGACAATTTCACCAAAGAAAATGTAAGCCCGAACCCAGTAAAACAAACAAAAGCTCGAGTGAGAAACCCAGTAATCGTCCGCCCAAAGTCTAGCGGAATTTCCAACCTTTACCAAAAGGTGTGAAGTTAAAACAGGAACAATTACCCCCTCCCCCCAAATACGACCCCACGGGTCAACCACTATGGTCCCTCCCCCACGAAATTTTTGATTGTCCCCCAGTTTACCGGAAAACAATAAAGAACGACCACCTCCTAATGTGGGCAACAAACAAATATCCAAACAGTTTTTTCATCAAGGTCCCAAAGCAAAGAAACCTTTAGACCACAAACAGCCAAGCATACATTTGTTGAAATTTTCCCAAATGTGGGGGTCCCCCACCCCCCCCAACCTCCATAATATCACCTTTTCCTAATCGTTTTTTTTAATATAAATGCCTGAAAACCATTTGCGGATAATCTTCCCCCTTGCAACCCCCAATATATCCGCCCAACATACCACAATATAACCCACCCTTAAACCCCGCTTGCTACTGCCCACAGCCCAGCAAAAGATTCATAAGACGACGATCATCATCACCACCACGCACAAGCACCACCACCACGACGCACCAACACCACCGCAATCCTCAGTTGATAACCAATGAACAGAGGAAATATGTTACTAAGACCAGATTTTAAAGCCCGGTTCTTGGTTTCTTCCCGACGGTAGGTAACATTTTTTTATCCCCACACAAATAATTAAAACCACCTAAAACTGATGTGGTGTTAAAATCATATTCTCACAAAACTGATGTGGTGTTAAAATCATATTCTCACAAAGATTTAAAAAATATATAAATCCTATTTTTAAAGAGATTAAAAAAAATGATCCAATTGTTAAAAAGATTGAAACAATTATAAAAACCATATTCTTAAATAAAGATTAAAATGTAAAAAGCCTATTGTTATAAAGATCCAAACAGATATAAAAACACACTCTTAAAAAAAAAGATTCAAATAAGATTCAAATGTTTAAAAAGATTTAAATGTAAAAATCGTATTCCTAAGAAGGTTTAAAATCTGAGGCACATATTCTAAAAAGGTTCACAGTCATAATCAAGAAAGATTCACAATGTATTTTTATGATACATGAAAATGTTCTGTTATCCATCCCTGCCTGAGTTTCGTTACTTATGAATTTATATAATCTCGCAATATTATACTATGAAAGGGATCACTGTATTTCATTTTATGACTATGATACAATTTCGCAATACTATATTATGAAAGAAACCACAATACTGTAGTCATTGATAATGACTACAGTATTGTGGTTTCTTTCATAATATAGTATTGCGAAATTGTATCATAGTCATAAAATGAAATACAGTGATCCCTTTCATAGTATAATATTGCGAGATTATATAAATTCATAAGTAACGAAACTCAGGCAGGGATGGATAACAGAACATTTTCATGTATCATAAAAATACATTGTGATAAGCTCAGCTTTAATTTTTTTAATTTTTAGAATATGTGCCTCAGATTTTAAACCTTCTTAGGAATACGATTTTTACATTTAAATCTTTTTAAACATTTGAATCTTATTTGAATCTTTTTTTTTAAGAGTGTGTTTTTATATCTGTTTGGATCTTTATAACAATAGGCTTTTTACATTTTAATCTTTATTTAAGAATATGGTTTTTATAATTGTTTCAATCTTTTTAACAATTGGATCATTTTTTTTAATCTCTTTAAAAATAGGATTTATACATTTTTTAAATCTTTGTGAGAATATGATTTTAACACCACATCAGTTTTGTGAGAATATGATTTTAACACCACATCAGTTTTAGAGGTGGTTTTAATTATTTGTGTGGGGATAAAAAAATGTTACCTACCGTCGGGGGAAGAAACCAAGAGACACGGTCTTCAAGATCTCCCTTTCTCTTTCTTTCCTCAGTCCCTTGCATCGAAACATTTTTCTCGCTTCTCGCGTTCTTCCCTCAGTCCAGTCCGTTACAAAAAATATATCGTCGTTCTTTGTATATCGTGAAAAAAAATTGAAGACAGAAAATGGACGAAAATGTTATCAAATCTGTAATCGGTGAGTGTTATTGTTATGTATTACTAAATTCGTTTTATGGTCAGTTTTCAGGTCTGTGTATATATATATATATATATATATGCACACATACACATATATATATATATATATATATATATATATGTATATCTTTCAGATATAGTGGATAGAGTGGCATCAAATGGCCCGGAAGAACAAAGAAAAGTTCTTGGTCAAATAGTTGACCTGATCTGTCTAGGCTCGGACAAGCCAAATACAACGGAACAACCTAAACCGTCTAATAACGGTTCAGTGCAATCACAAGAAAATGTAGCGAACCCAGTACAAAGCTCAGTGAACCCAGTATCGTCACAAAGTCTAGCGGATCCAACTTTACCAAAAGTGGAAGTTAAACAGGAATATTACCCCTCCCCATACGCGGTACCAGATGTCTCCGAATTTTGTCAGTCGGACATAGAACGACTCCTAATGTGGCAACAATATCAACAGTTCATCAAGTCAGAGCAAGACTTTAGATCACAACAGCAGAATTTGTTGATTCCAAATGTGTCTCCATATATCCTTCATAATCGTTTTATTCCTGAACATTTGCGATATCTTCCCCTCAACCCATATTCGCACATACCACATATACCACTACCGCTGCTACTGCCACAGCCAGCAAAAGATATCATAAGACGACGATCATCATCACCACCACCACAAGCACCACCACCACGACCACCAACACCACCGCAATCCTCAGTGATAACCAATGAACAGAGGAAATATGTACTAGACAAATTGTTCAAGGCACTGCAAGAACACAATCGGCGAAAAAAATCAGATCAAACACCGTCACAACAACAATCGGAACCACCTGAACAACAATCGACACATCAACAACAACAACCGCCATCACCACCTGAACAACAGCCACCGCCTCAACAACAATACCAACAACAACCACCCCAACAACAAAAACAGCAACAACAACAGCAGCAGCAACAACAAGAAGCATCTCACCGGCCATCTCAACAACAACAAGAATCCCACCACCCAAACCACTCTCATCAACAAGACCAACCTATCTTAGAGGAGCAACACATAACACAACAGCAACATCAACCACAACAACACCCAGAATATCATAATCACTTTCATCAACAGCAGCAACCTAAACAACCTATCGTAAATTTACAAGAAGAACACCAACGACATATAATACAACAGCAGCAACATCAGCCTGAACACTATTCGGATCACCATCATCACCGACAGCAACAATATCAACCTCAACACTATCCAGATCACCACCATCATCATAACCACTATCAACCTCAACCTATCTTTAATAAAGACTTGCAACAACAACAGCAATATACACAACAACATATACAACAACAGTATATGCCAGAACATACACAACAGCAACAACAACATGTAAAATATCAGCAACACCTACAGCCCCAATATTATCATCAAGTAACGCAACAGCAACATCAACCTGTCCTACCATTACAGAACGAGGAACATGAACAAAGGCAGCAACATACACAACAACGATACATCCAACAACAGCAACAACACCAAATAATACAAGAACAAGAACACAATATACAGGGACAGCAACAACAGGAACAGGATCTCTATACAGTCATTCGCACTAGCAACATAGACCTAGCATTCACAGCACTGCAGGAACCACAACAGCAAACACAGCCACAACAGCAAACACATCCACAACAGCAAATACAGCCACAACAGCAAATACAGCCACAACAGCAAATACAGCCACAACAGCAAACACAGCCACAACAGCAAACACAGCCACAACAGCAAACACAGCCACAACAGCAAACACAGCCACAACAGCAAATACAACCACAACAGCAAACACATCCACAACAGCAAATACGACCACAACAGCAAATACATCCACAACAGCAAATACAGCCACAACAGCAAACACAACCACAACAGCAAATACAACCACAACAGCAAATACAACCACAACAGCAAACGCAACCACAGTCACAACAACGACAACAGGGACAATGTTATGCAGATCTTGATATATTGAACATGGACATTTTGGCAATGCAACAGCGAGAGCAGCGGGAACAGGAAAATGTAAAGTAAACGAAATTGTACACTAAGTCAACAACACGTCTATCGACAACAACAGCCCCAAGATATCCTAGGTTCGTTGCTGGAGAATGTGATTGATCAAGACGCTCCAGTTAATAACAACACTCGCATCAAGCGGACGCTCGACATAGAGTCCTTCTCCATTCAGCCCCTCAATAAAAAAAAAAAAAATTGATGACGGGGATGGTCTAGGAAATAACGGTAACGATAGTCATGCTAACAGCAACGAGGATGAGATAGAAAGAGATAAAGAAACAGAGCTGGTAATTAATACAGCAATGGAAGACCTAGATACAAGATGTGGTGATGATGATGATGATGATGATGATGATGATGACGAGGAGGAGGATGATACTGCTGTTGCTGATGGTTGTGATGATGATAATAATGATATTAATAATAGTAATAATGATATTAATGATGATATTAATAATAGTAATAATGATATTAATGATGATAATAATAATAATAATTCCATTATTAATAATGATGATGATAATACAATTATTAATACATATAATAATATACGTAATAATGTTGATAATTATTATTATGATGATAATGATGATGATGATGATGATGATGATGATGATGATGATGATGATGATGATGATGATGATGATGATGATGATGAAGAAGAAGGAGAAGATGGCAATGATGACAATAATAACGAGGAATCCTCAGGCGTTACTATTCGGTTTCAACCCCCGATCGTATCGGACAATTTTCTTGATTATCTTAAAATCCCCATCACAGTAGGGTGGAATAATATGGCCGAAATACCAAAGGCAATAGATCTACACGAGCGGCGAAGACAATACGCCGAAAGAATAAACGTGGACATCTTTTCTGCCTGCCCGATACATCTAAATTACCACTATCCGAATTGCAAATGCGACAGACAATTGCGTAACAGTGTGTTTGTCTCAAACATTGATGTAAATTATTGGTCGGATGATAGCAAAAGGTACAACATCTTCAGGTATTTTACCAAAAACACGGTATTTGACAGCTTTATAAAAGATGGTGATCTAGTCAACACTGTCGAGAAACTCAGATCTATGCTACGTGAATTACTAGTACCCTTCTTTTATCAGATGATATCACAGGGAGGTATCAGTGCGATGGGATGCAAGCTCGATGGTGAAAGGATCAAGAAGAAAATATCTAACGTAGACAAACATAATGAGTGGGACACTGCATATCCATCGATAGACGGTATATTCTATAACGAAGAACATTCCTTCTTTGGAGATCTTTATCAATACAAGACTAGTGCCTATTTTATATCTCCTAGTAACGCAGAAGATGTTAGCTTCATAAAATCCATCATCGCGCTCCTCATCACACCGTCGAATTTCGAGCAAGTATATAGACCTTCTCCGAGGGAAAAACAACATCTGAAGAGGAATGTGATTTATTCGAGCACGAACGACACCATCATCACGGGAGCAGTTTATTGCAACCTGTTCGTCATCTTTCGCCAAATGTCACATGGGACTAGGCAGAAATCACAAGAAGAGGTTAAGAAGAACAACAACTTCATAATAGCATATCCCATCTATCAAGTAATGCTCGACTATAGTCTAGTCGATATGTCCTATTCTAACACTTTCAAAGATGCCATACCCAGGCCGTGTACACTGCTGTATAGGTGTCAAGGAAACGACCGCAGAAATATCACCACCCTAAAATATTTCATAGCACTGTGTGGAAAATATGAAAACCTGAAGTTTATACCCGGTAATTGTTCTAAGATAGAGAATTTCTTTTATACAGAGCAAAACACATCCACTTGCAAATTAATCTACACGACACCAAAAGACGACATGTGAGTACGTCAGAAAAAGAATCGATCAAAGACAACGCCTTCTTCACGAGTGGGGTGTCTTGCCAGTCTTACATTGGTAATTCGCGTGAACACATTATCGGTGTAGTACACATGAATGATTTTGTACAACTCTTTAACGACACGTTAAATATATTTAAGATGTACAAAAAGAAAAGATCCGAACAGAGAAAGAGAAAGTCATGCTCTGAACTGTTAAAACTGATCTTAAAGAATTCAGCTAGAGTCTTAACCCAACGCGGATACGTCTGGAGTCTATGTCCGTCATTTCTTCGATACGAGGAGAAGGAGAGTGCGGATGTTGATACCAAACAGGCCAAGAACAACATCCGAGACAATACCAAAGATAACACCAAGATCAAATATACCAGACATATAAGATATAAGATCATGACGATAGTATATGGAAAGGAAATAACCGAGAGAATATATAAGGGCAATAAGAAAAGATTGGCGAGTAACATAGACAAGAGAAGACGGAACAGAAACATAAAATAAACGATAATAACACCAGCAAACGCCAAGCCAATTGGACAGTGGGACTGTCAGTAGTTGCTGAAGAGGACGGTTCCAAGACAACAAGATTTCAGAGGACGGTTCCAAGACATCACATCGTGTATAAGTGACTGCCAATAGCTGCTGAAGGGGACGATTCCAGTGTTCTAGGTGAGTAAGTCCTGCTATAACACATATTGTACGGTATGGCATGCGACATATGAGATGCGTAGTTAGTGTTTTGGTTTAGTTCCACATCCACAGACGTTGTTATTGACTCTTTGAAGAACTGTAACGCTAATAAATACATATACTTGTATTTGTAGCAACTGTCATGAAACTATAGTATATATTATCCCATAGGTGACGCTGATGGGGATGACGACGTCCACGACAACTGCGAAGCGCTTATGAGTATGACAGTCACTTTATGGTTATGAACGATATATTGAAGACATGTCTATCTTCGAAGAATTGTCAGGTTAACGGATTCACATACTTGTATTTGTAGAAACTGTCATGTAATTTATGTTTATTATCCCATAGATGATGCTGATGGGAACGGCGACGTCCACGACAGCTGCGAAGCGCTTATGAGTATGACAGTCACTTTATGGTTATGAACGATATATTGAAGACATGTCTATCTTCGAAGAATTGTCAGGTTAACGGATTCACATACTTGTATTTGTAGAAACTGTCATGTAATTTATGTTTATTATACCATAGATGATGCTGATGGGAACGGCGACGTCCACGACGGCTGCGAAGCGCTTATGAGTATGACAGTCAGTTTATGGTTATGAACGATATATTGAAGACATGTCTATCTTCGAGGAATTGTCAGGTTAACGAATTCACATACTTGTATCTGTCCTGTGATTTATGTTTAATATTCTAGAGATAACGTTGATGTACCTTGTATTTAACCATCTTATAACATTTAAGGAAAATTTAAAAGATTTATAATGGAAAAATTAAAAGATTTATATCTTCCTCACAGATATTATTATGAAATGGTATATCCTACGACATCAACTTTTTTTTCTCCCCTAACATGTGATTCCGGTCGGAGGCTGACTGATCCGAGAGTGGGTGGTGGACGGATGCTGATCTCACGCAATGATGAATCGCAACTGCAGACCAGCGACGTCGATGAATCGCAACTGCAGATCAGCGATATCGATGAAGAAGAATATGATGATGATATTGTTATTGAT
The DNA here is from genome assembly GCF_015228065.2 of Penaeus monodon. Classification (NCBI taxonomy): domain Eukaryota; kingdom Metazoa; phylum Arthropoda; class Malacostraca; order Decapoda; family Penaeidae; genus Penaeus; species Penaeus monodon. Next base: position 21,938 of record NW_023658970.1, read on the forward strand.
GATGATGATATATTGATGTTCGATGATATATCGATTGAAACACATTCGCATCAGCACCTGCTCCCTATTGTTGGAGATGATGGTAATATTGTTATTAATGATGATGATGATGACGATGATGATGATGATGATGATGATATTTATTGATGATGATAATATTGTTGATGATAATAGTGGTGATAATGATAGTGGTGAGGATGAGGATAACGACGACGAAACCGCAAATCCTTTCTCCCTAAGAATGTGTGATTGTCCCTATGGGAATAATTGGTTGAGACACGTCGACAATGATGCTGATGCTGATGAGAGAGAGAGAGAGAGAGAGAGAGAGAGAGAGAGAGAGAGAGAGAGAGAGGAGAGAGAGAGAGAGATATAGATAGGAGTAAGAGAGAGATAGAGAGAAAGATAGATAGGAGTAAGAGAGAAATATAAAGAAAATGAGAGAAATAGAGAGAGAAAGATAGAGAAAAGGCTACTTAGAGATATCGGATAGAGAGGAGAAAGAGAGAAAAGAGAATAAAGAGAGAAGAAAGAGAGAGAAGAAGAAGAGAAAG
>NW_023658971.1:0-22489 GCF_015228065.2 Penaeus monodon
TTTAATGTATATATATATATATATTATATATATATATCATATATATACATGTAACACACACACACATACATATATATATGTGTGTGTGTTTGATACATGGGTGTGATACACTTCACCGACAAAGAGCATTGTGTGAAAAAATGTCGACAAGCACGCGTGATGGCGGCCCCTCTCTTCATTGGTCAAGATTTTAGCTCCTAGTTTCCCGTTAGAGCAGTGTTCCGTGTGACATCCATTAATCAGGGAACCTGCCTGAGCAGCTGTAAACCGCCTGGGACATGACCTCAACTTCGGCGACAACAGGAAACGCTCCGGAGGGGGTAACCGACGGTAAACAGCTGTGTCCCCACGCCCTAGGGTAGAAGCGACCTAGCAAGACCTGAAGGAGTCGGACCGAGTCTGTTCCTTGAACCGCGAACACATTTCCTCTTCCGCCCATAGGAGATGACGCCGATTCCGCCACATCCACAAACAGACCTTTTCATAATTACGTGTCTTTTATCTCAATAAATCTGCGAAACAGACAGTTTTCCTCTGTCCCTGCCAGATAATATGGTGTTTTTCTTGTAAATTCAAATTACAGACCATTATAGCTGTTCAGAGAGGTAGAACGTTCATGCCTCCGATCGAAAATCGTCGTCAGGAGCCTACAGGATCACAGAGTCATATTCCTTTTTCCGTGTCCGTCATTTCTGTGCTACGAACTAATCATTTTTTTAAATGTACAAGTGCTTAGGTCCGTAGGGAAACGAGAAGGTCATGTTGTGCGCGTATACGGGAATTACTGAAAGTATTTTTTTCCTTTCATTTGATAACACAGTCACGATATTTCAAACAATCTAATCTTGAAGTGCTGGTGTTAGATTTCTTTCTGTTTTATTAGCTCTCCTCCATCGGAAAAAAATTGTGCGAAAAAGTCGATTGTCGTAAGGGCTCTGCAGACTTCGCTAGGTTTCTCCCCTAAGGACTCTGACTCTTCTCTTACTTCTTCTTGCTCATCTTCTCCTTCACCATCTACTTCTCCCTCTTTTCTCTCGCCACACTAACCGAAAACATTCTCTCTCCAACTCCACCCCCCCCTCCTCTGACCTCACTCTTGTTACGGCTGGATCAAGCATGGTTCCCACGATGTACACTGTAGCATCAAAATTCTCGGTTCTAACGTCTCTGTTGACCAATTCTTTGCGGATGCGGAAGACACAGTAATCCATTCAGGGATAGGCGGGAGTCCGAGCACTTTGCTACATAGAGCCTCATGGCGGTCAGAATGCGACTCAACCACGAAGTCCCAAGGGTGGCTGAAATGCTAGATTCCTTTAATCTTTTGCTGGAAGATCAGAAGTCGTATGGAATGTTAAAGAGTGTTTTCACTTCAACATTTTTGAGGTAGATGGAGAATCATCATTTACGAATGGTAGAGTTATTAGAAGCAAAACCTACTTCATTTTCAAAGGATGATCTTTCATCTTACTTGAATAAATATTGCGTAAAGCTCATGCAGTGGGTGCAGTCTATCCCGGGCTCAGACGCGTAGGTGTGTTTGAAGTAACGTGTTACTCTAAGCACATCCCATGAGGCGGTTCTGAAACATTTTGTTAAAGGATGGTTAGTGTCCTCTTTCTCTATTTCGAACCAAGAGATGATGTGCATTTGTCTCCAATGTAGTTGCGTCGTCTTCTTGGTCTCGTGTTTGTTAGTGCTGGTATACCGAACACAGGAATGGGGCCCCCTCTCCTATCTGCTAAGCTTAAAGGGAAGGTCACATACTCTTTCATTGATATGGGAAGTTCACGTGAGTGAACACGTATACGAGGACTTTCATCTCTCGTCTGAGGTACCGCCAGCCAATGCTTGTGTTAAAGGTGTGACAGGATCTAAGCTAGTGCAGTTGGAACTATGTATGTAACATTGAGGTTTGGAAATATAATTTTTCTTCATCAGTTCATCGTAATGAAATTTCCCCGGCACTTGCTCCTTGGCCATGATTTCTGTATTGTTCTGGTATGGTTCTGCGACTGCAGTAGAATGAGGTGGAAATTCAGTGTTAGGTTTATAAGCTAACTGAGCCGAGTTCCGTCTGGAAACACCCGGACCCTTTTCACCCTAGCATGCTTGGTTCCGCATCTACTACAAACAGCGACACGCCTCGATTGTATCACTCATCAACACGAACATCAATTCTCCTTCCCTAACCCCACCCCTTTACCTCCACTGTCTCTTCCCCACAACTACCTCCTCCCTCTGTCTCTCCTCCACCTCCCTCACATTCCATGTCTTCTATGAGTCCTTCTAGGTTTCATTCTATTTATCATGGAATTACTTCCCTTCAGCATGCTACAAATATGTCCCCCGATTCAGTTGACCCATTCACTGCAGCATTAGCAAAGGCTATGCAGGGGCCATTCGCATTTAGCGAGGGTAAAGAGATTCTAGGCAAGTTGTTAGATCAATACCCTGACATCTTACCGACCAAGGACCGTCCATTAGGCAGAACGCATAAGGTAGAATACTCTATTGCTCTAGAACCTGGAGCTAAGCCTGTGTATATTCCGGCATACCAGATTCCACGCAGCAGGCGTCAGATTCTAAGGAGGAAGTCCGTGGTATGCTGCAACAAGGGATGTTTAGTCGTCTTATGGCTCTCGTCCTGCGGGTTTAGTTAATGATCAGCTGCTAGTCTATTTAGATGACAATTTGGTTTGTTCGATCAAAAACCATGAAGTGCGTTTGCGCAGTTCGAAAGCGGGTTTAACATTGAATCCACCCAAGTGTAAGTTCTTCCAGTCGCGTTTTAGATTTCCTCGGTCATTCGGATAGTGCTGCAGGTATTGCCCCTAACAAGGCCAAGGTAAAAACTGTCAGTATGTTCCCCATTCCCTCCAGGGTTAGCAGGTTTTTATAGACAGTTCATTAAGGATTATGGGAGGATCGATGCACCAGTGACACAATAAAGATGTCTCCTGGTGCTGAGGCGTTGACACAATAAATATGTCTCCTGGTGAGGAGCAGGTCAGCGCATTTTCAGTATTTACAGTATTGTCTATCGCATTCTCCCATTCTTGCATTTCCTTCCTTCATTCTCCACACAGATGCATCGAATGTTGGGCTAGGAGCTTTTTTAATGCAGGAGTAAGAAGGGAATCTGTATCGTATCGGGTTTGCTAGTAGGGTTCTCACTAGTGCAGAGAAAAATTACTCAGTCACCGACAGGGAAATGTTAGCGATTGTATGGGCTCTTAAGTACTTCAGAGATATTATACTGGGGTACAAGGTTCACTCGAACCACAATGCCGCTCACGTTGCTTAATGGTAATGATTCGTATGGTCATAGAGCAAGTTATCAGGATATCCTGGGCGATTTCAATGTGACTTTCGTGTATATTCAGGGCTGTGCAAATGTCGCCGCCGACACGTTGTCAGGCACGCCAATCGAAAAGTTGCAGTCTTGGAGGTGGGACGATGCTGCTGATTTCCCCCCTTCATTTAGCTTGCCTTCTTCAGCTGTGAATAGTGTTTCACAGGTTCCTCCCTTGGAACTGCTGAATAATGACGAGGTATATGCTGCCCAGTGTGCTGACAAAATTTATGGCCAGATCATTCAAGCCTTATCCAATAGCACGGCAGTTCCCAATGCCTACGCCGACCCACGTGGAGACAAATGTCACCTTTTTATCTTATTGCTATGTGTTTTTTTTTTGTTTTTTTTAATTATTATTATTATTATTATTTTTTTTTTTTTGGGGGGGGAGGGGGCTTTTATGAATCTCTTAACACTTTAAAACGAATATGTAACCATTTTCTTTCTAAATTCACCTTTAAGCACTCTTATTAGTCTTGGCCAAAGTAACTTGCATAAACTTTTATTTATTTTTTTTTTATTCTGGGTTTTTAAACTTTCCTTTAAGGGGTGTAAGTTTTTTTTTTTAGTATTTGAGTTATCAATATGCAAGTATTTTAACACCTGAGGGCCTGTTACGCTCTCTAGGGAGGGGGGAAATAGTTCGTTCGTTCCGAGCCACTTACTGGCCCATTAATGGAATCCTTGCTGGGGGTCTGTTATATATAGCTCGGGGGGACAAGCAGAAACAGAGGTGGGGTAGCCGTGTCTGGGAAACGTCTTTTTAGCGGCCGAAGTATACCCGGCGGAAGCTAATGACGTTGGGTGCTCCTGTGTCGGTCGGAAGGACGAGGTTTTTATGGCGGTAAGATGGTTTTTTTTTAGTTTTTTAACATCTATATATTAAACAGAGGGCTTTGTCTTCGTTTTTTTGTACTTTTTTTTGGTGTTTTCTCCTATGTTCGTATTTTAATGTTCGCTTTCTGGTGTGATTTTAAGTGTATTACTTTCAAAGTGTTTTTTTTTTCTTTTCTTTTTTTTGAAAATCAATAAACATGTAAGCTTCGTGAATGAAATTCCTCTGTTAATTGAAACCCTTTAAAGGGACAAATGATACCATAATTTGCCTACCTGTGGCAAGCAACAGACTTCCTTCTATCAGCCCTTTAGGCCCTCCCCTCGGAGTTACCACGCTTACCAGACGGAAACCCTTGCGAATTAGGTCTTCTTCCTTTTCTCACAGCACGCTTTCCTTTTTATCTTTTTACACTCTTCTAGACGTCTCCTCCTTTCGATACATGTATTGTTCCTGGACGCACGAACCAGGTGGTGGCAGCGACTAATGACCTAATTAACAAGGGTAATTAAGAGTAATTAAGAGTAATTAAGTCAATCACTACAATAGGGTTGCCGATTAATAATTGGTTTTCTTGACAATACCGGACTGTTTATTTCGGATATTTGCAGTTGACCCGTAACCGATTTTATTTTCCGTGGTTAGTAACGAGGGTAGGGTAACATGCAAGATGTGCCCCTTGTACAAGGGTTACACAAGCGATCACGCGCCTGCGCCAAATTCTGACATAACGGATTTTCCTGGGCAGGTGTCATGTTTCACCACATCACAGTCTGGCAACAAACTCATTCTAGTGTTTGTGAATATTTTTTCTCACTACTGCGAGTTGGTGGCAGTTCCATTAAAAGCTGCTGTGTACGTCACGAAAGCATTTCATGATGTAATTTCAAATATTTAAGCTCGGACAATGGTGCCAAGTTTGTAAATTAGGGTTAGCCAGTCTCTCGAAGCAGCTAAATTTGAACGTTTTGCTGTTCCGTCTGCAGGCTAATGGCATCACCGAATGTTTAAATAGATCAATTCGACGACAGCAAGGACGATAGCCTGCACTTTCTTCTTACGGGGCAAGACAAGCAGCTGCCATACGAACTCCTGGAGATGAGGCCGCGTCCTCTATGCGGACAACTATGCTGAGTATTTGGTTTCTCAGCAGCAAGCAAAGGTGCCACTGTGTTTTACATAACACTGTTATATGTTTACGGTAGTTATTCCATAGGGAATTTAGGGTACAGTACGAGTATATCTTCCAGTGTATCAGATGAAATGAAATATTCACATAGATCTTTATACCTCATGATAAGTAGTCTGAAAGACTGTCTCACTATACCGAGCACTATATTCCGAGATATAGTGCTCAGCGTTCGTTTGTTTTTCTTCGTTAAACAGTCTACATCTAGATTCATCTACACTTCTTGCACTGTGAAGTTGCCAGTACATTCTGTAACTTAAACGTATTCTGGCAATAACCACGTCACATTGTCTGGTTTGACTTCGGTGCCACCCATAGGAAGGCTTGCTATCTCTATACTGATTGTAGTGCCTTACAGCTTTCAGGCCTTTAAGTATTATCAGATCTACTAGTTCTTCCTTATGAGAACTTTTTAATATATGTGCAATCCTAGCAAGAGGCACCCCAAGATTTATGTTCACAATATCCTTGCTGCAGGATTCTTTTGCCAATTTGTCTACGTAGTCGTGCTTGCGTATGCCAACATGAGATGGTATCCATGCAAATTGCATGTTGAAATTACACTCTGTTGCATAAATTAAGTTACGCTTATGCACTCAAAATTTCCTCATCGCCACTTGCTTTGAAAGAATTTAGTGTCCAAAGAGCACTTTGAGAGTCACAGAAAACTACTCTAGAGCCCCGAGACATTAAGAATTCCGTTGCGAGGAGTATACCTGCCAGCTCCGTTTGTGTAGTACTGACCCATTTGTATTTTCATATGATTTTGATGTAGTAAGCTTTTTTGTATCAGCTAAGCAAACCTACTTATGTCCCCCCCCGGCGTGTTGGTTGTCCCAGAAACTGGGAACTTCGGCTCAGTTTAGCCTTTATGACACCCTAACACGTTGAAATTTCCACCTCCATTCCTTACCTGCGCAAGGTCCGCAGAAAACCCAATACCAGAAACAATAACAGAAATCCATGGGCCAAGGGAGTTAAAAAAGTTGGCCCCCGGGAAATTTTTCCCATTAACGGATTGATACTGAGTAGAAAGAGAACAATTTAATATTTCCCCCCAACCCTCCAAATGGTGTTACATACATTGAGGTTTCCCCACCTGCACCCTAGCTTAGAAAGAATTCCTGGTTTTCCACCGAACCTTTAACCACCAAGCCATTGGGCCTGGCGGTAACCTCCAGAGAACCCCCCAGAAGAAGGATTGAAAGAGTTCCCTCCCGTAATACGTTTGTTCAACTCACGTGAAAAACCTTTCCCCATAATCCAATTGAAGGAAAGCTTATGGTGACCCTTTCCCCTTTTTTAAAGCACAGCTTTAGCAGATAGGAAGAGGGGGGGCCCCCAGGTCCCCTTGTTGTTCGGTGCATAACCCAAGAAGCGAACTAACAAACACCCGCAGAAAACCAAGAAGAAACGGACGGCCCCAACTAACAATTTGGAAAGACAAAATTGCCACAATCATTCTCCTTGGGTTTTTGTGTTCGAAAATAGAGAAAAAGAACAGGGACACTAACCCACCGCTTTTAACAAAATGTTTTCTCGAGGAACCGCCCCTCATGGTGTATTTGTGTTGCTTATAAGAGTAAACACCACGTTTTACTTTCAAACCACACCCTACTGGCGTTTCTGGGGAGGCCCCCGGGATAGACTGCACCCCACTGCATGAGCTTTACGTCATATTTACTTTGATATTCCAATTTAAAGAGTGAAATGATCATTCCTTTGAAAAATGGGGAAAGTAGGGTGTTTTATTTTGTTTGCTTCCCTATAACTCACCATCCAATTCGTAAATTAGTGAATTTCCCCTTCCAGCCCTTACCTTCCCAAAAAAAAAATGTTGAAGTGAAACACCACCTCCCTTTAACATTCCATACGGACCCTTCCCTGATCTTACCCCAGCAAAAAAGATTAAGGAAATTTTCCCTAGCAATTTTTTCCAAGGCCACCCTTTGGGACTTTCCCGTGGGTTGAGTCCACGCATCTCTGAAAACCAAAGCCCAAATATGATGCCTTTTGTTTTCGTGATTTGATGTAGCAACAGTGCCGGAACCACAATTACCCCCCCCGCCCCCTATCCCTTGAATGGAAAAAATTATTTGGTTGTCCCCCACCTGTTTTTTCCCCGACCCTTTCCACCCGGCATTCCAGCAAAAGAAATTTTGGTCAACCAAAAACCAGAGACGTTTAGCAACCCCCGAGGAATTTTTTGATGGCTACATAGTGTAACATTCGTGGGAAAAACCATGCTTGAATTCCCAGGCGACCCAGCCTCCCCCCATGACCCGTTCAAACCAGAGTGAGGTTCCCAGAGGATGGGGGGGGTGGAAGCACGAAGTTGAGAGGGGAAAAGAACGAATGTTTTTCCTTTTCCCGGTTTAGTGGGGCGAGATGACAATAAGTGGAGACAGTAATATGGTGAAAATGTGAGAAAAGGAATGAGCCTCAAAGAAAAAGAAGTAAAGAGAAGAGTACCCCCCCGAGCCAGTCCACCCCCTTAAGGGGAGAAAAACCCCCCTTAGCGCCGAAAAGTCACCTGCCAGAGCGGCCCACCCTTTTAACGATACAATCGACTGTTTTTTTTCGTGCACAATTTTTTTTTTTCCGATTGGGAAAGGAGAAAGCTAATAACTAACAGAAAGAAAATACTAAACCCCAAGCAACTTCCAACGGATTAGATTGGTTTTTGGAAAATATCCGTGGACTCGTGTGTTTTTTACATCCAAAATGCACAAGGTAAAAAAAAAATACCCTTTTCCCAAGTAACTTTTCCACCCCGTCATTACCCCGACGCGCAACAACCGTGAAACCCCCACTTTTTCCTTCCCTCGTTTCCCCCTAACGGAACCTAAGCCCACTTGTACATTTTAAAAAAAAAATGATTTATGTTTATCGTAGCCAAGACCCAGAAATGGACGGACCACGTACAAAGGGAATAATGAACTTCCCCACGCTTGTTGATCCTGTAATGGCTTGTCCCTGACTAAACGGTGTAACGGAACTTTTTTTTTCGAATCGGCAGGGCCATGGGAACGTTCCCCTAACCTCACCCCTCTGAAACAGCTTTATATAAGGTTCCTCCCCCTTGTCATTTAATATTTTGGGGACATTTAACAAGAAAAAAAACCACCCAATATTTTATCCTTGTCAGGGGAACATAGTAAAAACTTTTTTTCCTGTTGTTCGCAAGATTTTTTTATTTGGAGGAAAATTACAAGACCCAAATGGTTTCAACTTCTAGAATGAAAAAAGGTTCCTGTTTTTTGTTTGGGCAAGGTTGTGGCGGGTGAACATTCCGGGCCGGTCCCCATTCCCCTCACTATTGGCCGGGGAAAGAGGAAATTGGGTGTTGTGGGTTTCCGCAGGAGGGTTATTCCAAGACCAGACTCGGTTTCGTTTGTTCCCGACCTCCCCCTTCCATGTTAACCCTTTTTGCTAGGTCCCGCCCTGTTTCTACCCTAAGTGGGGGGCCGTGGGGACCACAACCCAGCCTTGTTTTTTACCAATTACCCCGGTTCGGTTTTAACCACCCCCTCCACCGGAAAGCGTTTGTGTTTTTCCCCCCTTTTGTCCCCCCCACCCCGCCGAAATTTTGAGGTTTTCAATGTCCCACGCAGGCCCCCGGTTTTAACAGAGTGCTTTCCAGAGGCAGGGTTGTCCCTTGATTAATGGATTGTCAACACCACACGGAAACACTGCCCCTTTGTTAACGGTAAAACTTGGAGCCTTAAAATCTTGACCAAATGATAAGTGGTTGGTGAGGGGCCCGCCCCTCCACGCGTTGCCCTTGTCCCGACAAATTTTTTTTCCACACAATGCCCTCCTTTATGGTTATAGTCCACGGTGAAGTAGTATCACAGACCCCGCCCAATTTATCAAACACAACACCCACACTTAAGTATATAGTTTTTAATTGTGTGGTGTGGTTGTGTTTTAACCACTGTTTTAAATCATATGAAGTATATATCTAAATATATATTTATATATATATTAAATATTCTAATTATAATAATATGATTATTATTATATTATATAATACATATAAATATATATATATATTTTAAAAGATATAATATAATTATATATATAAATTATATATATATAAATATAATAATTTATATTTATTATAAATTAGATATAAATATATGTCAAATAAAGTATGAAACATGGTAATAATATATATAAATATTATAATTATAATATATATTTTATATATATTAATATATATTAATATATAAGATATTGTATATAATATCTATATATAATATTAGGTATATAAATTATAAATATGGGGGGTGGGGGATATATAAATTAAGTATATTATAATATTAATAAAAGAATAGTTATAAATATAGTATATTATAATTCGTTTAAAAATAAAATACGTATACAACGTATTATAAAGAATAAAATTTAGTTGTTTTTTTTATTAACAGAGGTCCCCCCCTTGGGGTTGTTCCCACTACAAACTGGCTGCCGTAAACCCCTGGGATTTATGGTCATTTCCCCTGATTGTGCAAATTGATTGCCCCGTTTAATCAAAGTATTGGAAGCCGCTCACAAACAAAAGGAAATGGGATGGCCCATTTACCCTGATTCTTGTTGCCGTTCCCATAATAATGTTGGGCTCCCCCTGATTTAGTATTGCACAAAGAATTTTCCTATCTTTTCTTTTATTTTTTTCCTTTCTTTTTTCCCAAACCCCAGAAGGTTTCCCATTTTTATTCTAGTCCCCCCCCAATTTGTTCCTTCGGATACAAAAATCCTTTCCTGATTACAGAGGCTACGAGTAAATTTCCAGGCCCATGCCTTTTTTTTGCAATAAACCTTTTTTATTTGTTTTTTTTATAAATGCGGATACAAAGTCCTTGTTATTCCCTCCAGCCTTGCTTTCACGGATTAGGGAAGATCGGAAACAGACCTGGCTAACCGCTTTTGCATTTTTAAAATCCAAAACCCAGTTTTTTATGGAAGAATTTCCCCAATGTCGGTCCCCACCAAACCCCCTTTTTATTTACTTTTCAATTCTATTTTTAAACAAAACGTCTAATTGAGTTCTTTGCCCCTCCCCGTTTTCTCTTAGTTTTTGAGTGAATGGTTTGTTTTTTTATAAATCCTCCCCCCTGCAAATCTCCCCAACTTGCCGTTTTCACGAATATTCTAAGGTTTAAATTTCCAAAAATCTTGTTTCGTCCCCCCCCCACCTTCCCCCTTTTGAAATCCACCTAGAACCCACCAAATAAACCCTCATTTTAACAATAGGCACCTTATTCAGTGCTGATTTAAATAAGCGGTATTTTTTGTCAAGATGGTGCCTGGGTAATGGGGGTCCCCCCCCCCGAAAATGAAGAAAGTGAAAGAGAGAGAGAGAGAAATATAGGGAGAAAATTCTCTCTCCTCCCCTTATCTTGGTTCTACTTGTTTCCTTATTATCTCCCTCCTCAATTTTTGTTTTTTTTTTTTTGTTTTTTGTCAGTGTAAGTCAACTTTTTTGTTTTCCCCCCCTTGCCCCTAATGTGACGCTCCAGAACCTTTTTTCGAGCTAAGTCACATAGATATTCTGTTTTGCCTGTTTTAGGTTATGTTTTTTTTCTTTGTTCTTTTTTTCCCTTACCTTTTCCGTCCTAAATTTCCCTTATCCCCTCTTCTCCCCCTTCCCTTCTCTCTCTCCCCTCTCTCCCCTCCTCCCCTCTTCCCCTCCCCTCCTCGCTTCATCCTCTACCCCGTCCCCTCACTCTCCCCTGCCTGCTTTCTCTCTCTCTCTCTCTCACTCGCCCTCCCTCTCCCCTCCCTCCGGATCCCCTCTCTCTCCCCCCCCCTCCTCCTACCCCCTCCTGTCCTCCTCCTCCTCCTCGCCTCCCCTCCAGCTCCTCCTCTCTCTCCCTTCCGCCCCCCGCGTCTCCTCTAACTCCCTCCCTCTCCCCTTTCCCTCTCTCTCCCCCCGCTCCCACCCCCCTTCTCTCCCTCTCCCCCTCCCCCTCCTCCGTCCTCCCCTCTGTCACCTTCTCCCCATCCCTCTCTCTCCCCCTCCTCCTACCCCTGCCTCCACTCTCCTCCCCCCAACTCCCTCCCCCCCCCCTCTTACTCTCGCCCCACTCTCGCCTACTCTCCCCTACTCCTCTCCCTCTCCCTTCCTCCTCTCTCTCCCCGTCTCTCCCCCTCCCCCTCCGTCCCGTCTTCTCCACCCCGGTCTTGCCTTCCTCCTCTTCTCTCCCTCCCCCCCCCTCTTCCCCTCTCCCCCTCGCCCCCCCCCCTCCTCTCTCCCCCCTCCTCTCCTTCCTCCCTCTCCTCCCCGCCCCCCCCCAGCCGCCCCCCCCCCCCCCCCCCCCGCCCCCACACCAAAAAAACTTGCAGAAGTCCCATGTCACTAGACGAAGATCCTTTTCTTTATTAAGCAAAGGTGTGTCACGGTCCACCAACTGGTTCCTGAACTGGGGAGGAAGGAGAGGCAAAAAGTTCCACCCCCCCCTCAGCTTTTTGAACCCGACCCCCCCCCTCTCCAACCACTCTGTAAATTGGTAAATCTTGTGGAGACCTTAAAGTTTGTTTTTTTGGGTCCCACCTTGAAATGACCCAGCAAATAGGAATAAATAAAAATAAATGGGAAAAATAGTACTGGGAAATAAGGGGAAAAAAATAGAATAATTAAAATATAGAGAAGAAAAAAATGGAAGGCAAAGTCGACAACCGGCAAAAAACGTGAAAGTTTTAACCCCTCCACACAGATGCAATATCCAAAAAACAACAAATACAACACCCAAATCCGGCCCACAGTTGGTGGAGTGAAAGCCCTGGCCCCTCCTTAAAAGTGTGGATCACTGGAGAGAGGGGGGGGGGAAAATTTAAGTTTTCTTTGGACGCAAGTTTTGGAAATCCCCCCCATTACCCGATATCCCAACCACGTCACTAAATTGTAATTTCCTTTTTCCCCCCATTAACTGCAATTGTTATCGGTCCACGCAATTTTTTTTTTTTTTTAAGTAAATCTCGTGAAGGGGAAGCAAAAAGGTTAAAGAAACCCCAGTAAAATTTTTGAACGCAAGCCCCCTAACCACAACAAACCTTCCTCCTTCGCAATAATTTTTAATAAAATAAAACCAAATAATTATTGAAAAAGTGACGATAAATAAACGGAGAAAAAAATGGAGTGAGAATTTAAAAAAAACCGCAACATGAAATTATGAATCATCCCATAAATCCCGTCGAACAAGAAAACTTTCTTTTAGGTCCCACCACGTCCGAGTTGTGTTACAACCCCCTTGGGCAACTCCTCTAATATTTGCCCTTGCCATAAAGGGAAAAAAGGGAATCCGGTTAATTATGGTAGTGTTGAACCGTAGATCACACAATCTTTAACAAGTTAAAAAGAATGAAATCTCACCTTGAACAAAACGGCCCCATTATCAGCATTTATGGTTTAATTTAAGCAAAATTAGCAACGATTTTTAATCTGAAACCTAAGTTATTTTGGGGGGTTTATCAAAGGTTTTACAAGAAGTTTAATTCTTCCTTACAATTTAAATCACTCATGACACCTACACCAACATATTTCCTAATAACGTCATTTGGGAACAACCGAATGTTTAAATAACCCTTACATACGCTGTTGAATTCCCCCACTTTTCCAGTTTTATATGCCCCCTGCAAAAAAATTGTACCCACATAAAGAGGAAACGGGAAAAGGATAAAAATCCTTGCCCCCATTAAAATCCTGATGCCCCTTGCCAAGACAAATTATTCTTTGGGGCCAGTTGGAAAACGGACCAACGTAAATTGTTAAATAATTGGACATAAATAAGGTATGCAGCTTTATAAATTTGGGTCCATTATGAAAAATTGCCCGTTTGGGTTTTTTTTTTTTTCCCTTCAACAGCCAATTTTAAATTAACACGGAATAAGTAAAATATAAGATAGTTTAGCCCGGGTCAAAATGTCCATGCAAACTGTTCAAATTTTTTCTCTTCCTCCCCTTCTTCCCTTCGCCTCATGTTTTCCCCCAATTTTAGTAATGAAGTAAAAAATAGTTTTTTGTCCTTGGTAAATCTATTATTCGGCAAAGGAAAAAAATACCATGAAGGTTTGTATTAAAAAAATTTTAGTCCGCCGTGAGATGCTTTTGTTTCGGCCCTTTAGATTTTTCCCTCCGGAATGTGATAAAAAACTTTTCCCAAAAAAATAAAAGGATAAAAGTGGGAAATATTGTTCAATAACCAGGTAAGATGAATAAGAAAATGAGAGAGAGGGAGGAACAGAGGAAGTCACATGATATAGTGAGCAGAATTTTGATGACCGCCTTCATCTAATCTTTATTAACCATTAAGAGTATTCGAATGATATGTAGTATATTGTAGAGTAAATATGAAGTAGCCAGTCCATGTCTGAATACGTCTTTGAACAAAGTTGTATTGATGTGGCCCCAACAAATTCGATTCTGTTCTGACAACGTGTATGGACCCGATGTAAAAAAAAAGGAACCATTGAGAAGAAAACATTTCGCTTTTTTTTTTGCATAGTCCCCCACCCTTAAAATAGTCGCGTTTTCCCATTTTTAATTTTCCTTTGTTTTATTTGCCTTAAAACACTTTCAAGGACCTTAGGTAAACTACCCGGTTTACCAATTTTGGAAGAATACAGTTAGTCCCACCTTTTTTGATGTTTTTTTACCCGAGGGAAAATAAAAACCTTGATATTTTAAATTTTTGGGCCAACAAGATCTTAAATAAAAAAAAAAAAGAAAAACAAAAAGAAAAAAAAAAAAAACACAAACGATTTAAACCCCAAAAGCGCCCTTCAACATCAAAAGTTTTTAGACGAATAACACTTCTTTTTTTTGAAGTTTTTACCATTTTGGCGTTTTTTTTTTGATCTGTACCCCGCAATTCCATGAAATGAATAAATATATACATGAAATTAGATTCTCTTGTATTTGAAGTTTTTGTTTTCATTTTTTCCTTTTTGGTTTAAGAGATATCCCAAGGTTCTTGTAGGGAAACCCCCAACAGAACCCCCCTTTTTTGGGTAAGCAATACAGGAAAAATGGAAAATTTTGTTATTGTATAATGTTTTGTTATGCCTCCCCCTTGAAAATAAATTTCGTTCTTTTATTTCACACCACACAAAAAGAAGTGTCTCTACTGAACGAAAACATTTTTTATTGTTAACGTAGATATAACAGCAATTATGTCTAAGAAATTCCACTTTGGGAATCCCCCGCTTAATGAACGATGTTTGTGGGAAGTTGGCCGTTGTTTGGGGGGGATTTCTCTCTTTCTCTCCCTCAATCTCCTCTTCTCCTCCCTAAAATAAGATAATAATATATTATATATATATTATTTCTAAATAATAATTTATCAAAAATTAATATTATATGTATTATATATATTTAAATCATATAGATATATATATAAATATATTTTATAATGGATTGTTGGTGGTTGTGGTGTGTGTGTGGTGTGGGTTTTGGTGTGGTGTTGGGTGTAGGGGTGTTGGGTGGTGGGTGGGGTTGTGTGGTGTGTGTTGGTTGGGGGTGGGTGGTGGGTGTGTACTGGTGTTGGGTGGTTTTTTGTGGGTGAGGTCTTTGTTGTGGTTGTGTGTATGTTGGTTGGGTGGTGTGTGTGGTTGGGGGTGGTGTGGTGTGTGTTTGTGGGGGATTTGTGTTTGGGTGGTGTGTTGTGGGGGTTGGGTGGTGGGTTGTGTGTGGTGTCCTGTACTCGGTGGTTGTTGGGTGTGGGGGGTGTGTGTGTGGTTTGTGGGTGTGTGGGGGTGTGGTGGGTGTGTGTTGGTGGTGGTGGCGGTTTGGGGCCCGTGCGTTGGGCCCTGGGTTGGCGTGCGTTGGGCGTTGCCGGGTTGGCGTTGGGCGGGGCCGGGGGCCGGGCGTGGGGGGGGCGTGGGTGTGGGTTTGGTGTTTTGGTTGGCGTGGTTTGGGGCGGTGGTGCCGGGTTGGGGGTGGCCCTGTTTTGGGCGGTGTGTTGCGTTGTTGGGTTGGGGTGTTGTGGGGGGGTGGTTGGGGTGTTAATTTTTTTATTGGTTAAGGGCACGACCCCAAATCTAACAACCAACACAAATGTTTTTTATTGAAGAAATATAAGGGGAGGAAAATATCAAAAAAAAGGGGAAAATTTTTAAAATTTTCCCCCCCTTTTTTTTTCCCCACCGGGGGGGTAAAAAAAAAATTAATTTTTTTTTTTTAATGGGATTTTTACGGTTTTTTTTTACACCCCATGGTTATTAAAAAAAAAAATGTTTTTTTTTAACCCCTTTTTTGAACAAAATTAAAACTTTCCCAAAATTTTTTTCCTTGGGGGAAAAATTTTCTTTTTTGGGCCCCGAAATTTTTTGAAAAATTAAAAAAATTTTTTTTGGCCCGCCCCCGGTGGGGGTTTTTTGGGGGGAAAATAGGTTTTTGCCCCCCTTTTGCCGGGTATAATTTTTTTTTTTTTTGGAAAAAATTAATTTTTTTTTTTTTAAAAGGGGTGGATATCCCCCAATTTTTTTTACAAAAAACCCAATCCCCCCAAATTTCCCCCCCCCCTCCCCAAAAAATCCCCCCCCCCTTTTCCCCCCCCGGGGAAAAAAAGCCCCCTTTTCTTTTTTTCCCCAAAATTTTTTTGGGGCCCCAAACCCCAAAATTTAAAAATTTGTTTTTTCCTTTTCCCATTTTTTTCCTTTTTTTTTTGAATTTTAAAAATAACTTTTGGGGACCTTTTTGCAAAAAAAAGGTTTTTTTTGCCCCCCAAAACCCCTTCCCGAAAGGAAATTGGGGAAAATTTACTTAAAAAAAAAAAACCCAACAAAAACCCCAAAAAAAAATTTTTTATTTCCCTTTTCCATTTTCCCCCTTTTGGGGGGCTTTTTTTTCCTTTAGCCCTTTTCCATTTTTCCCCCCTTGCAAAATTTAAAAAAGGGTTAAAACCAAAAAAACCAAAAAATCCCCCTCCCCCTTCCTTTTTTTTTGGGGTGGGGGGGGTTTTCCCCCCTTTTCCCCGGGAAAAAAAAACCCGCCCCAAAAGGGGGGGGCGAAAACCCCCCCAAAAATAGGGACCGGGGGAAAAAAACCAGCACCCAGGGTTTTCCCGAAAACCACTGGGGCTTGAAAGGGGAAAAAGGGGGTTTCCCTTTCCCCTTTTTTTTTTTTTTTCAATTTCCAAAAAAATTCCCGCCCGGGGGGGGGCATCCCATTTTTCAAAAAAACAAAATTTTAAAAGCTTCCACTTGCCCCACTTACCTCCCCTTTTGGGAAAATTGTTTTATGCCCTTCTTCATTTTTTCTTGGCCAAATATTAATGGTTCCAAACAAAACAATTATTATTCCCAATCCTTAAAACTCTTTTTTTCTGGCCTGATTTACACTTAAATTTCCATCCTTGATACTTGAATACTGCCACATCAGTGGGGCGAAAACCCCTTCCCCCCCACCACCCCCCTACCTTGGGCCAAAGCGATGACCTTAGCGACCATTCAGATTTTTCCATTGAAACCTATCTGTACAATTTCCGAACAGAAAACCGGGATCTCTTATGCGCTAATGCAGTGGTTTTTTCAAAAATGCTGCAGACGAATTCCCAGCCCTTGTGGGCGTGGCTGATTCGATTTTAAAAAAAAAATATAAAGCAAGACCCAGGGTGGTAACACTTCCCCCCCACCCCCTTGTCCCCAACAGGTGGGCCTTTTTTTTCCTTTTGGTTCGGGACGCCGATGCCCGCCCGGCTTTTCTCTTTTTTTTCGCACGGAAAGTAAAACATCCCGCCCCTCGAAGGGGAAAACCCCGCCCCCCATAAAAAGACCAGGAAGAGAGTAGAAGGGGGACACGGCCCAAACACCCCCAAGCCCCCCCACCCGGGGTCCCAAAACTCCCACCACCTCGTCCTTGGCCCCCCGGGGGGGACACGGGGGGGGGTTTCTTGTGGGGTTTCTTGTTTTTCTACCTTTAACAAATTAAACCCCAAAAAAAAGCTAAAATAAAACCCTTTCCATTAAAACCGCCCAAAGGCCCCCATCTCCAACGTGGTCGTTCCCCCCCCCACCCAACCGTGGTTCCCCCCCCCATTTCCTGGGGACAGACCCCCATAAATAAAACGATTGGCTTACATTACGAAAAATCTACTAGGGGGTTGGGGCCCAGTTTTGGCATAAAAAGTACGGTTTCCCCCCCCCCAAAAACGACAGGGGGGGCCAAAATTTTTTTTGAAAAAAATTAGGTCCCCCCTGGGTCCCCCCCTTTGGGGGGGGAACTTAACCCTTTTAAGGAAAAAAATTTTTTGGAGGGGGGGAAAAAGTTTTTTAACCTATGTGTTTTAAAATTTAGATAATTAAAAAAGCATGCATAAAACACAAAAAATTTTAAAATTTCAAAACCTAATCTGCCTAGGGGTGGGGCCCCCCGTGTTTTTTTTTTCCTTTTTTTGGATGGAATTTAACCAATTTTTTTCCCCCCCGGGGAATTGCCCAAAGCGCCCAAAGAACCCCGCCCCTTTCCCCCCCCTTTTCACCATCCCCTTGTAATCCCCTTTTCCAGCTTTGGGGCCCAATATTTTTGGGGTTTTTTCATTTTTTAAAAATTTTTTGACATTTACTGGGGCCCCCCATGGTCCGAGTTTTTTTCATTTCGTTTTTTAATTTATGGAGCACTACTTTTTCTGTTTGGGGGTCAAAAAAAGAAATAGAGGGGGATTTAACCCCCAAACAAATACTCCCCCCCCCCACAAAACCTGAATAAAAATGGAATATTTTTTTCCCCACGAATGATCAGCAGGGGACCAAAACCCGGAGTTTTTTTCCCGGGGGGTTACTTATTTGAAACTTTCCCCCCTTTTCTTTTTTTCCAGTGATCTGTTTTTAAAACCCTTTTTTGTTTCCAATTGGGGCCTGTCCCCCAATAATTGTAGTTTCTAATGCTTTTTTTTCCAAAGTGATTGGAAAAAAAAAAAAAAAACGAAAAAAAAAAATTTTCCAAACACCCACATAAAAAACTACAAAATTTTTTTTTTTATGAATATCATATTAATTCCCCAAAAAAATTAATGTAAGGGGGTTGGGGGCCCTTTCTTCAGTACAAGAAAAAAAGCAACCCGGATTCCCCCCCGGATTTTCCCCCTTATGCAAAAAAAGGGGGGGGGTTTTTTTTTTTTGAAAAAGTTTGGCTTTTAACCCACCCCCTCGGCAAATTTTCCCCCTTTTTGTCCCCTTTTTTTTAACTAAAAAAGCCCCCCCCGTCCCCAAAGAAAAAATTAAAAAGAAATTTTTCAGGTCCCCCCAGGAGTTCATAAGCCCCCACCCCAACCCCCCCCTTCCCCAAACCCTTGGATAGGTGGCAACCCCCCTTTTCCGTGGAGGTCCCCCCCCCCCCCGAACAGCTTTGGCGGGTTAAAACCCCCCCGGGTTTTGCCCCCGGGAGTGGGAAAAAAGGGCCCCCGACAAAACTCCCTTTTTGGGGTTCATGTTATCGGTGGGCCCTTTTTTTTTTTTGTTCCCTGCCTGTAAGTTTTTTTTTTTGGGAATGAAGCCCAAAACCCGGGTATTTGGAAACCCTAGTTTTAAATAAAAAATGTGACTTAAAAATAGATTTTGGGCCTATTAAAAACCCCCCTTTGGGCCCCCCCCCCCGGGAAGGTAAACCTTTGCCCCCGGGGTGTTTTTTCCCCGCCCTCCCCCATACTCTTTTAATTTCAAAGGGGACCCGAGGAAATACTCCCCCCCTTGTTTTTTCCTGTAAAAGAGGGGTTTTGGGGGAAAACTTTTTCACTCCCCCCTTACCAAAAAACGGGGGGGGTGGCCCCCGCGTGGGGAAAGTTGGAGGGTTTTTTTTTTTAAAATTCCCCCCCGGCCCCCCCCCTCTTTTTTTTTATTTTTTTTTTTTTTTAGATTTTTTTTTTTTTTTTTTGGGTTTTTTAAAAAATTTTTTTTATAGCGTCCCCCTTTTACTTTTTTTTAAGGGAACCCTTTTTTTCTCCTTTTTTTTAGTAAATTTTTTTTTTTTTTTAATTTTTTTTTTTAACTATAAAAAAGGGTTTTTTTATGGGGTTTTCCCCAGTGGTTTTTTTTTTTTTTAAATTTTATTTTTAAAAAATTTTTTTTTTTAGGTCCCCCTTTTTAATTTTTTTTGGCAGATTTTTGGGTTTTTTTTTAGGGTTTTTTTTTTTTTTTTAAATTTGTTTTTTTTATGGGGGGTCCCCCCCCCCCGGTTTTTTTTCAACTTTTAAAAAAATTTTTTGCCCCTTTTTTTAAAATTTTTTTTAAAATTTTTTTTCCGGGGAAAATTTTTTTTTTGGGGGGGTTTTGGTTTTTTCTTTTTCAATTTTTTAAATTAAAAATTTTTTCAAAAAAAAACCCACCTTTTTTTTTTTAAAGGGTTTTTTCCCCCTTAAATTTCCCCCATATTTTTTGGCCCCCGGATTTTAAAAATCTCCCCCCAAATTTTTTTGGAAACCCCGGCCTTTGAAATTTTTTCCCCCCAATTTTTTTTCCAAAGGGGGGTTTTTTTCAAATTTTTTTTGGGGGAAAAAACATGGGAAAAAATTTTTTTTTTGAGGGTTTTTAAAAAATTTAAAAGTTTTTAAAACCCCTTTTGAAGGGCCCCTTTAAATTTTTGAAAATTTTTTTAAAAATTTTTAAAATTAAAAAAAACCCCCTTTTTTTGCCGCCAAAAACAAAAAACTTTTTTTAAAATTTTTTAAAAAAAAAATTTAAAAGGGGCCAAAATTGGGTTTTTTTTAAAATTTTTTTTCCCCAAAGGAGGGACAATATTTTGGGCATCCAAGGTTTAGCAGCAGTTTGGAGGAATGCATCGAGGATGGATCGTTTTTTAGAGTTTGGAAACGAATTTGAAAGTTTTTTGGATGCGTTACAAGATAGTCTAATTAAATTTCAAGAAAAGTCCCCTTTCGCACAATTTTATGTGAAAGATTAAAAAAAAAAAAACCATACTCCTCGCAACTTGCGCAAATGCCAATAAACTGTTGTCTTTAAACTATTTCAACGCACAGATTTATTGGGCCGGAATCTAGTGTCTTCCTTGGAGATTTTTTCCGGCATTTTTCCGCCTGTTGCTGACGAGCTTGTTTTTTTTCCCCGGGCAATACTATTCCAAAAGCCCAGGGTTAATGCTTGCATTTTTCACTTGAATTTTTTTCTTGAAAACCATTTTGTTTATAATTCCTGAAGCCCATTCAGGGAAGACTCATAAAATCGGATTTTTTTCAAGAATAAAAACGTCCCCTTTGGTTTGGGGAACTCCCTCTTCATTAACGTCCCCCCCATGAATAAATGTTTTTTTTAAAAACGCGCTTTTAAAGTACATTATTTTTAGGCCATTTTTGAGATGTTGTGTGCCCTCTGCACCTATTTCTTAAATTTTCTTTATATTATATTGCTAATTGAGTAACAAAAAGCTTACAAAAGCAAACAACTTTTGGCCTATTTTTTTTTAAAAATGTTTTTTTCATAACAAAATCTATAACTTTTCCAACTTCAAAAAACCTCCACCCCCCCTAAATTGTCCAAAAGGGACCGTTTTTTCTGTGAAAAAAATTGATTTGCCGGATGAAATAGCCCGAGATGTTATAGGATTCCGGTGCCGGAAAACAATTATCCACGGCGTAAAATACATTGTATTTCAGGTTTTTTACGTTTTTTTTCAATTTTATTTATTTTTTTTGTAGGTCTCTTGGCCCAGTACCCCTTCTGGTTGACTTTTTTTTTTTTTTTTTTTACTTTCCTTTGCACTTTTGTCCCCTTTTTTTAACCCATTGTTATTTTTTATTATTTTTTTAACCATTGGTCGGGATTTTGTGAATTATTTTTAGTTGCTTTTACTTTCTGTGGTGCTCCACCTATGGAGAATTGAATATAATTATTGAAATAAAAAAGTGTTGTCCCCGCCCTGTGTGTTCCCGGAACCCAAAAGTGCAGTGATATTTTTTTTCAGTTTTGACGTGGAAAGGCTTTGTGGGGTCTGTACCCGTATAGGACCTGCGGTTCCCACCGCACCACACCACTGCCCCTCACGGATCACAGTACTGCCCCCGGCATGCCCCCCTGCAAAACAAAACGTCCCACACAGCCCAGGGGTTTTCGAACCCACCGATCCCAGAAAAAAATGCAAGAACCCCTCCAGGACGAATTACCCATTGGACCAGACCCCCAAGGGTTGGCACCTGCTTTCAGAAGTGCTTTATGGCCTTGAGAGGGCACACCCCCAGTCCTGGGATTCCTGGGGGCTGCTGCAAGCTGGTTGACCCTTGAACAGCAGCTGGAAAGGCAACTGGCCCCAAACTTGGAAGCACGTCCTTCATGGAACCCGATTTGGGAGCGCCTGGGTAAGGGGGACCCAGCTGGCCCCCCCATATGGCAGGCACAGAAGGCAGAATGGCAAATGCAGGCTTAAGATGCTAGCATTGGCAAACTCTCTTTGAAAGGCCCAACAGCCCCACACCTTCCACTGCTACATTAGGGGGATTTTTTGCCCCAACCCTACCCCACTACGCCTATCACCATTGTCCCCGACTATCCGGAACCTGCAGCGAGGGAAAGTCCCACAGGGCAGCAGTCATTGCCCCCCGCCCCCCTCCCACTAGTGGCCTGTAGTTTGAACCCCCTGTGTGGGGTGGACAAATCAGCCCGGTTGCTGATGTAGGCGATAGGAGAGGACACTTCAGGGAATAATCCAGCAGGTTGGCCCGAAACCCCCCTACATTTTAGAGAAACCAGCTGACTTGTCTACAGCTGTTATTTGCCCACCCCACCGACCAATTATCAGGGACTGAAGCTGTGTGGCCCCTAGAACCGGGGCCATCCGGTGCTGGCCCCTCATTTGTTGACCCACAATATGGGGCCCCACCTCCCTCAATATATTTGCAACCTGTACCGCAGCCCCTGGGGTCCATCTACACTCGGGGACATATTCCCTGTAGCAGTTGGATGTTGCAACCACCCCAATCTCCTTCCTCCACAGTCATGGCCCCCCCCTAACGGAAAAGACGCCTTTTGCCCCGGTGTGGGGGGGGCTTGAGGGTCCCCAATGATATGGTGAGCCACCAGACCAGAGGGGGCTTACCCATACTGGAGGGGTCACCTACAAAAGTGCGTTTGGGGGGGAAAAAACCCTGGGGCCCCC
>NW_023658972.1:0-22489 GCF_015228065.2 Penaeus monodon
GAGTATACGGGGTAGGGTCCCCATTTCCCTTTCCACGGGAAAGGGCCCGGGTGGTACCTTTTTGGTAATCATTCTCTCTTTTTTAAATCCGGGCCTTTGGGGCCCGCACTGATTGGGCGGCTTGGCCCCCCATGGCTAGTGGAAATGGGTGAAGTTCGTTTGCCCAGGAAAAACGCGCCGGCCTGTACTCAAACCCCCTCGAACTAGATTCCGTGTGACGCTTGAGTACGATGCTCTAACCATTGGGCCCCACCGGGGCTTTGACGATCATGGCTTCCATGATTTTTTTTTGGCAATTTAGAGCGTGGTTTGCCATTACTTCCGCCCGGTTTTTTATCGGTCCCCTCTCTATTTACCCGGCACTGACTTGGGCTGGCTTGGCCACCCATTCTGGGTAGCAATCGGGGTGAAGTTCCTTGCCCGGGGAAACAACGCCCCGGGCCCGGGTGACTCGAACCCTCGAACTCGATTCCCGTGTGACTTCTTGAGCCCGACGCTCAAACCATTGGGGCCACCCGCCCCTATATAATATATATACATATTTATATATATATTTATATATGTATATAGACTTATAGGTATATATTTATATAGCCATATATATTATATTTGTTATAAAAATATTATTTAATCTTTTATATTAATTTACTATATCTGAAATATATAAAATATATATGATATATACTTATAATATTTATATATCATATATAGTATTATTCATATTACAAAAATGAATAATACTATATTGTTTTATTTTATTTTTTTAATATATATGTATGTAAATTTGTATAAAACTTTATATTTTAAAATATATTTTTTTTTTAATATATTGTAGTAATATTATATTATATTTTTTATTATATATATATATATATACACATTTTTTTTATATAGATACATTCATTACATTATATTACTAAAACCTTTTATAGTATATCCCATATATATGAAATTTTAACATATTATGTATTATATACTTATATGTATTATATATACAGAGATAGTAATATACATATATATATACATTTTATTTTATACATATTACAATATACGTATATAATGTTTATACATTATATGTATATGACATGTATATTTATATATCCCTAAAATTTAATTAAAATTTATATAGATAAATATGCATATATGTATATATACAAAATAAACATACATTAAAAATAAATATTATGTATATACACATATATGTATATTACACATATATTTATTATAATATTATATAACATTTATGCATGTATATATAACATATTTTGTATACATTGAATATATACATATATATCATTATATTATTACATAAAAACAAAATAACGTATATATATGTATATATACATATTAGTATATAGACATGTAATATATATATATAATATTATTTATATAATATATATATAATATAATATATATCATATCACCCAAAAGGGGGCTAACGCCGACGGGGGCGCATGGCCGCACCACCCTTCGTTTCCCAGCCACGAGGACCCCCCGAGGCGGTCCCAGGCAGGCACCGGCGTTTCTTAATTCCCGCGACAGGTCTCGTGGGTGCCCAACCCATGCTCCTAGGATGTCCCACGGGTTCCTCCACCCGGGTTTCTCGCAGAAGAAAAACCTGTGGGCAGGGTCGTCCATAGGGGGGTGACTAGGGGCCAAATAGCCTGAGTTGCGCCCCGGAGTATGCAAGAACAGGTCCCATCCCCAGTCTCACGGTGTAACCCCCGGGTTTGGGACACTGGTCCTGCCAACTGCCCCCCGATCCGACAAAGGGGATTTTTTACAAAAGGCAAAAGGCGAACCCCAAAGGCCTGGATACGTCCGGTTTCGTTTCCCCATAGAGAAAATTTGGGAAGTATAAAGGCCTTGAAAACACCAGTTTGGGGCCCCTTCCCCTGCATATCCGCATCTCCAAACGCTCTTTTTTGACGGTTCATGGCCCTGTTGCCAGCCAATCCGCTACTGCTTCCCTGGTCGAAAACCCGAATTGGATACGCAACAGGTAGTAAAATTTTCTGTATTTCAACGTCCTCGCCCAAGAGGTCGACTGAAGGTTTTCCCCAAACAGGCCCTAAAAGTCCGAATCTTGGTTTTGGGTCCGGAGACCTCTAGGCCTGGGGGCTTCCCTCATTGCTAAATGCATCAAGAGCCGCCACAAGTGACCCCAAACTCAGATGGGAGGGAAACATCATCGGCAAATCAAGGTCCGAGACCTTAATATTGCCTATTTGTTTGCTCCGCACTCTTTGGCTAGTGCTCTCCCCCATTATCCAGTCCATACAAGTGTTAAAAGTGTGGGTGAAAGGGACACAGCCTTGCCTCACCCTGTTTTAACGGGGAAAAAATTCGACATACCCCCGCCACACTTTTCAGCACTTTCTTTCCCGTTTAAGGGGTTGCTATCAGGCCAATAAACTGTGTCGGGTTCCCCCCACCCCAGGTCTCCCTAGGATTCCCCAGCACCGGTCAAACGCCTTCTTGGGTCATTAGGCTTGCGAGCAACCCCGACGAAACTTACGGGGGGTTCCACAATTACTTGAAGCGCTAGTATACGGGGCTATTGTGGGCTTGCCAGAATAAAACCAACGCCCGGCTCTGATCCGCAGTAGTGGGGCGGATTTTTTTCAGAAAATTGGGGGGGAGACCTTGCCTGGTATGCTGACATTGTAAAAGCCACGGTAGTTGCTCAGTCCATCGATCCCCCCTTTTCCCCTTTCCCGAGGGGATACCACGCCCCTCAGCAGGTCGGGGGAATGGTACCAGACGCCCAAAAGGATCAGGCTGTATGAGGCCCCGAGCCAAGGTTACCCCCAGCCTTAGCATTCAGCAGGGGTTCACTATGCCTGCAGCTTTTTCCCCCCCCTTAACTTGGGAATCGCCCGCCTAACCCCTGTTTGGGGGAGGAGGTTCCTCGCTGATGGGGGGGGGTCCGGCCAGGCACTGCGACATCGCTTGCACCAAGCTAAATGTTTTGGGGGGTCCCCTGGTACAATGTTCAAAATACTCAGCCCACGTTCACGAACCCCAACAGATCTGAGAGATCCGTCCATCCCTATCGGAAATGCGTCATCTGTGAGGGGGCTTTGGGTTCGTTTTTTTTCAGGGCTTGGTAGGCAGGGCGAAAGGGCCTTTACCAAGAAAAGGCCTTTTGACCCCTCAGGAAATTCCCGATAGACTGTTCCTTTCCCTTCTCACAGTTCCGAGCCCTACGCACCATGGAACACGCAAAACTTATTCCCATTCAGCCGGCCTTGCGACACCTTCATGGCCTCTAATGTCCCCCCAGGGGATGGTTTCTGCCTTGTCCTTGGCGTACGCCAAAGGGCTCCTAGCTGCTTCGAGTGTTACGTGCTTGAAGGACTCCCCCGGCAAATGGGTCCCTCGGGTTGCTGGTTTTTTGTGAAATCGGGCAAGCTGCCCTGGCGAACCCCGGGCACACTCCTCCCCCCTTAGTCTGTCCAAGTGAAAACTTTAGGGTGGCCACTGGAGGACGGGGAGTTTTAAGTAATATATAATATATATCACCCACATGCAATTTTTTTATTATATATTTAAAAACAATATATGTATATATATGTATTATAAAATATGCTGTACATTAATACATGTATAATACATTAATATTTTATATATATTTAAAATTTTGCATATATATTAAAAACCACCACATATATAATATATATATATATATATATATATAATATATATATATATATTTTTAATGTATAATCAAAATATATATATATGTTTTTATTATTCATTAATGTTATCACTCTATTATTTATAATCATATATCATATATATATGGTTTACATATTTATGTATATAATCATATATATTTATATTATAATTATATATATTTTATATATTAAATTCTACATTTATGATAATCTTATATATTTTTATACATATTAATGTATATATTGTATTATCCATTCATTTTCCATATTTGTAAATAACTATACATTATTACATACAATGGTAAAATATCTTTTAATATACAATATCAATATATGTCTTTTACATAATTTTACATTATATGTATAAACAATTTTTTGTATATATACATATATATACTTTATGTTATATCATTGTTATTATATGTAATATCATATATATGTATATTTCCATTAACATTATATGTTAAATACAAAAATTTTATGTATTTTCTATATATGTAAATATACATATATAGTATATTGCATATTGCCTTATATTGTAAAATACATATATATGTATTAACATATAGATGTATTAAACTTAAAATGTAAACTTTATTTATTATATATTATTATATATTCATATATATATTATATATTTATATATAAATTTTTTGTATACAGATTCACATATAATATACATAAATATCATATATTATACACATATATATACTATTTTAATACACCCCATAAATAATATTGTTATATGTTATGTTTTTTATCATATTGTGTATATTTAAAAATCCAAGTTTTAAACATTTTGTATTAAAATATATTTATGTATATTATATATATGTTTTATTTTAATTTTATATTATGTTGTATACCTTTATTTTCAAAATATACTTTAAAAAGTTATATCTAATCTGTCCTCTCAAAATTATATATTAAATCTATATATGTATAATACTATATCTCTCTCAAAATATTAGTTATTACTTTAATGTATTATACATATATAGGGATAATCATATTATTATAAAACTATATATGGATATTACTATAATGTTATTACATATATATACATGTTTCTATAGTTTTTACATATATATGTTTATATAATATTTATTTATATACATATATACATGTATATATGTTATATCATTAAATACTATAATATACATACATATATATTATATAAAATTTTATATATATATATATGTATATTTATGTATATATACATAATATATTTTATAGAATATATACGTATATTACATATGTGTGCCCCCACTGTGTGCAATTTTAGAAATAATAGTCACCCCCTTTAAACATTTATCACTACCCCCAAAAAGCCTTAAAAAGGGGTTTCTGTACCTGGTACATATATTTATATATTGTTACGCCGATACCTGTCTCTCTGCCCCCCAACCAAGGCTGGTAGGCAGACGCGTGCTTCCACAGCTCGTAAACACTGAACACTCCAACAGCCCCGAGCACCACAGCCCCCAGAACACCGGGAGGGAAACGCCAAGGGCGAGGCAGGCACAAAATAAACCCATACAGTTTTCCCTTTTATTTACACGGGTTATTTCCCCGTACACTTTTCTATAGGCACAATACAGGGGAAAACCACATGTCACACTGCACGATACAGCTTAAAACGGGGAAACCCAAAAAAAGCAGGCAGAGGGCACACCCCGGGGTCTTAAAGGGGAGCACCCCCAAATTCGTCCCCCGGCTTTTCCCCGCTCCTCCGCTCCAGCCGTTGCGACTGTTTGCCCAGGACCCCTTTTCATTTTAAAACACTTTTAACTGCATACAATAATGTATACATACATATTATAAAATATTATTGTTACATACCTATATATATGTATAAAAAAAAAAATATATTGTTATATCCAATATATTTTTATATACATATTTATGTTAATGGATATATTTTATTAAAAATATTGTTATATACGCGGGCCAGGACCACAATCATCTCTTCCCGGGGCCCCAGGGTACCCTCCTTACCAGCGCTCCACATCCTGCGCCAGCGGAAAGTGTCTCGCCACGCTCCGAGCCGCTTCTTCAAGTGGGGCCCCATATACCGGCCTGGTGGTGGTGCCCAAACGGCGTTTCAAAGCCTCCGCCCGCTGGGTAAAAAGGCATGTTGGGATGGGCAATCCCCCAACACTTCCAAACCCCGGGGCCCCCTTTCGCTGTTGCCAGCTGTAGGGCCTTCTCTTCCCGGGCCCCCCCTGGGCAGATGCCGTATTTTTAATTGGGGGGACAAAGCCTCCCAGGCCCCTTCCCTCGTACTCGCTGGCTTTTCCCTCACAAATGTTTTGGAGGCCGAGGGGCTGCAGGGTGGGGGAACGCGTGCCCCTGAACTACACGCCCGGGGGGAGGAAAGGGGGGGAGGGGGGAACGAGGGGGGTAAATCTACACTCTAGCATCTGTTCCAGAACCTCTCTGCCTTCCTGCTTTCAGCGTTCTACCTCGTGACCCGCCTTTCCTCCTTTACTTCCTCCCCCAGGCCCTGAACCTCGCCCTTCAGAGTCTGCACCTCCTCCATCATTTTCCTCTTCCGCTGTTGCAGGGCCTTTTCGGTGTACTGCTGATTTCCCTTTACAATGCAAGATTGCTCTGTAGCACCTCAACAAGTTTGGGAGAAATGTTCCTCTCCTTTCCCTTCCTGCATCTCGACGAATGGGGCCCTGCTCGCGTGCCCTCTGTGCCTGCTTTCTCCCTTTTTTGCCCTTTTTCCCCCCTCATACCGGCCCGCATGGCTGATCAGGGCCTCTGGGTCGCTTCCCCTCCTCGTGCCTGCCCGGGCATAGCCCCCTCTCGCTCAGGCCCGCCGCCATCTTTGGGCGACAGATAAATTTGGCGCGTCCCGTCAAATTCACAAAAACCCACTCCTGACACATTTGTTTTCGCCGACCCCTCGTCTCTTGCCACCAAAACAGGGTGGCTAGGCAACGGCGGGTATCCACGGGTCGTGAACATGAACGCTCCCAAAAGGGACCCGGGACCACAGCGTCCCAGAAAAACCCCCCAGGGGAAAAAGCCAAGTGGCGAGGCAGGGCACGAAATAAACACACATGACAGTCTTTCCCCTTTTTTACTACATATATAACATTGTATATGATACATACTTATATAGTTGCACATATATTGTATTTCCCTATATATGTTTTATACTATTTATGTATATATGGATATATTGTTATATAAAAAACTATGTAATATACATATTAAAAGTAATATACATATTTAGTATTATACATATATATGTTTAACATATAATGTTATATACATATATATGTGTTACATAATTATTATGTATACATTATATTTAATTAAATTATATATATTAATATAATAAATATTTATATATTATGTTTTTTACATATATTTCATATATATGACGGTACAGACCCCTTTTATAATTTGCGGGTATGATCCCTTTTAAAGGGAGTGACTCTTTATTGTAAATTGACACACGTATGGAACCAGGGGACATATTTAAAGGGTAATGGGGTTTTCGCGGGAGGCCGCCCTTTACCACTTGGGGTCTGGCGAAAAAACTGCTGGGGCCTAGGTCTCCTCGGTAAAAGTGTGACAGTTCCAGCTCCCGAAGTGATAGAAACTGGAGGAACATGACGGGAGCGGGGTGAGGTCCTGTCCCGTCTGCTACAGTCTTTGGGTGGGCCACCTACTCAACCCTCCCCTCGAGGTGTCTTAGATTTGCCTAAAGGGTGACTAAATTGGCTATACCCCCCGGTATCATGCGTATTCCTGATAATCTTCGTGGCTGCTCGCCCCGTCATCCTCTTCTTCCGGGTCCTCAATGTAATTTCCCCTCGCGTCCCACAGTCCCCCGAAAGTCTCGCACAGGTCCTCCTTCTTCGGGTTTGTCTAGACTTCCTCGTAGTCCTTGTCCGGGGCCTAAATCAGCGGGTCCACACCCATACGCTCACGTCTCTCCAGGGTTTCTTTCGGCAGCTTGTTGTTTTTTCTTCCTCTAATCTTCATCTGGTCTCGGGTATCCGCGGGGGGGCATCTCGGGGCTGATACCTGTTCGCGAAATCCTGGTTGACGGTCTGCAGGCATCCCCAGGGGTTTGCCCATCCACAGCATCCTGGGGTGACTGGGGCCTGTCTGGGGGTTCCCGGTTCTGCGCTGGATCTACGGGTGTCTTGGCAGGGCACCCTTTCCCTCATAGGCGGCTTAACCCCTGCTCTGAGACGTCCTTCCCACCATCCTAAGGTATGGGTTTCCAGCACGGTCGCCTTTGGTTTTTGTATCGGTTATCGTCGGTCTCAGCAATTATAGTGGGGGAACCAGACCATCATGGAAGGGCCAATAGCAAGAAAAAAAAAGGCAACGAGAAGTACCACTAGCCGTTATTTTTTTAAATTTTTGCGTTTTTAATGTTATTTTTTAATGAAATTTTCGTTTTTTTTTTTTTCATTTCTATTCCAAAGATAAAGTAAAAATAGGAGGGGGAGACGTCGTAGCAATCTGCATAAACCTGGCTTGAAGTCCAAACCATCTCTGATAGATATGAGAGAGAAAAGGGAAAACAAAAACGGCATCTGCAAATTTTTTAAACCCAATTGTCTCCACAGGAAGAATAATGAAAAATTGTCCATTACGACCACTCGTCACGCCTGAAAAATCGGGGGCTATAGAGAAATCATAGTCTTTACCCCGGGCACTAAGACACCAAAACCCTATTAAAAAAAAGGTTTCAGTGCCCTTTGCGTGGATATGAGTAAATAAGTGTGTAAGGGTGTGTGTTTATAAATACACGAGCATGAAGAGAGTGAAAAAAGAAGTGACCTCCAGAATGAATCACAAACCAATATTAACGTTCCTAAACAAAAATGAGGTAAATTAGCAATGCTAGCTATAAGTTATTTCAATATCACTTGAATTTAACATTTAATGAAAGTGAAGAATGTATGCGTTAATGGTGGTGCAAAAAAAAAAATTTTTTGCAAGTTTTTCAAAAAACAATCTTCTCTGGGTCGAAAAATAAACTGCGGGTAAATGTCTTGCTTTGCATGTTAGACTTCATCGACTGGGGATCTTTCCAAAATGCCATTACTAAAGCGAACGGAGCCAGGAAAATCTATAATAACCTGCTCTTTTCTGCGTATCTGTGATGGACGCTCGTGACTTTCCCAAAGGGATATTGATTCCTGAGAATTCCCCAAAAAACATAAGCGACTTCAAGAGGGTGAGAAGGGTTGATTAATAAGCAAAATTATTCTAGTTTAAAAACCCTACCCTACTTAATTAAGGGAAAAAACCGCGGTCACCCGCCCAAAAGTTCCGATTGAATAATAATTTTGGGTTTTCCCCGACCTTTTTTTTGAACGTCGAGCCCAGTCTATTTCCCATTTACCAACCCGGGGTAATTTTGGGAATCCTGTGCACTATGTAGGGGGGAGATCCTACTTATATTCAATTAAAAAATTTTAAAAATATTGGTTACCGCTCCGTTCTAGCCCCCCGATAAAAACGTGTCATAAATAGAAATGAAACACCCGCTAAAATTTACCCTTAGTTTTAAAAAACAACAACCAATTAACAGGAAACTTATGGCATCTCTTGCCCCTTTTTTTGCGTTCCACCCCCAGGAGAAGAAAAAGCGAGGTCAGGTCGGGCAGGGGGGGATGAAAATAAAATAAGAATGCTTAAATTTGTTGCAGATGAACAACACAATTTTTAAAAACAAAAATTAATTAACTACTGAACAAATGACCGATATTCTGTTTGTGACCACATACCCCGATCACATGGTTTATGCATTTAATGCCATTTGCTTCTTTAGCACTTTTTTCCCCCCAAAAACAATGGGTTAACAATTTATGGGGAAGGGAGAAAAGAAAAAAAAGGGGGGAAAGGGGGGCCCAAAAGTGTACTTTTGTGGTTTTTTCTTTGACATTTCTTGGGGTGGTTTTAGCATTTTTCTTCAAAGTGGGGGGTTTTTTGTGTTTTCGAACCCAAGGCACAACAGCTCCGCTACTACCTATATAACAGATACAAAAACCCCTTTTTAATGGCTTTGTAGGGGGGATGACACTTGTTAACGGCTGATCTTTAATTTCTAAATTGCCCGTTGGGAACACACGGAAAGATGTCCCCAAAAAGGGGAATGCGGTGCGCGCGGTGTCTGGTCAGGCCGACCCCCTAAGGCAGGGGGGCCAACCTTACCACGAACTGCGGGCCCAGGTCCCTCGGTATAATGTGACCGTTCCCCTGCCGAAATGATGAACCTGGAGGAAGCATGAGAGGAGCGAGTGAGGGCACTGTCCCCTCTCTACATTGTACATGTATCCATCTGTATATATATATATATATATATAATATATATATATTATATACATACATATAATTTTAATTTTAATATAAATTATTATATATAATATGTATACTATATAAGTATATATACATAAAAATATGTTATAACATATAATGTTATATTCTATATATATTATGTAACTTATTATGTAATATCATTATATGTATATACATATATAGTATATATACATATTGTATGTATATATATGTATATTACATTAAGTATGTATATATATGTATTTCATAATAGGGTATATATAAAATTTTAATGTATTTACATATATAATATGTTGTATACATATTATCTATAAACAATATATAATTTTAAAATTATTGTTACGCCGACCGCCTCGTCTCTCTGCCCCACCAAGGCGGTGGAAACGGCGTGAAATTCACGGGGTCGGTAACACTAACACCCCAAGAGGCCCCGAGCACCATGCTCCCAAAACACCACGGAGGAAACCCAAGTGGGAGACGGGGCAAAAATAAACACAAAATGACAGTATTTCCTTTTATTTCCAAAAGTTATTTACCCTACACTTTTCTTGGGGCACAATACAGGGGAAACCAGCATGCACACTGACGATACAGCTTTTAACAGGGCAACACAAAAATTTTTAAACAGGGCACAAAGGGAAAAACGGGTCTTCAACAGGACAGAACCCCAAACCCCTCTCTTGGCTTTTTCCTCCCTCCTCCCCTCACGCCGTTGCGTCATGTTTTTCCGGTCCCTTCATGTTAACACTGCCCAGGGCATCCTTTTCAGTTAAAACTTTTTCACACAGAGACAAAACCCACTGGCGAGAATATATAAATTTTATGTATATATAGATTGTATATAAAAATATGTATAAACACATATATTATATTACACTAAATTTTTTAATCTGAACATATATATACCTATATATAATAATTATATAACATATATATATACTATATTATATAATATAATATATATATATATATACATTTATATACCATAAATTGTTATCTGAAAATTATATACATATTATACACACACACACACCACCCACACACACACACACACACACACATATATATATATATTAATATATATAATATATTTTATATATAAAAATTTTATATATTATACATACTACACTACTATGTTTTTTAAAAATATATGTATATATACCATATATGTATACAGACACACCAACCCCACACACCAACACACACACACACACACACCACACACACACACCACACATAATATATATATATATTATAATATACATAAAATTTTAATATATATTATATTATATATATATATATTTATATATAAATATTATTATTATGTATTATTACATAATATATATGCATATATAAATATATCATATGTTTATATCATTTATGTATATATACAATATACGTATAATGTTATATACATATATATGTATAAAACAATGATATTTATTTATTTGCATATATTGTATGTTATATTACATACATATATATATTTTTATTAAAAATATATATAATATACTATATATTATTTATTATATTATATGTAATATATATATATATTATATAATTGTTGTGTGTGTGTTGGGGGTGTGTGGTGTGTGTGTGGTTGTGTGTGTGTGTGTGTGTGTCGTATACTATATGTTATTATACATATATATGGTATTAAACATATGTATGTGTATTATTATATATAATTAATTATTATATATATATTAATAATATATATATATATATATATGTGTGTGTGTGTGTGGTGTGTGTGTGGTGTGTGTGTGTGTATATATATGTAAATTTTGTTTAATAACAATTTATGTGTTATATTAGGGATATTATATTATATTAATATATATATTTATGTATATATATAGTTATTATTTATGTATATTGGTATATATATGTTCAGTATCATATTTATGTTAAATATACATTAAAATGTATATATACATTTTTTTATATACATATCTTATATCATATTATGTATTATTGCTACCCCCTGGGTCTTTGTCTCTGTGTGAACATGTTTTAACATAAAAGGTGACCGGGCTGTGTTAACAAAAGGGACCGAAAACATGACGCAACGGGCTGTGAGGGAGGACGGGGAAAAACCCAAAGAGACCGGTTGGGTCTGTCCTGTGAAGCCCCTCGTTTTTGGGCCTTGTGACCTGATTAAATTTTGTGTTGCCTTTAAAGCTGTATCGTGCAGTGTGGCATGCGGGTTTTCCCCCCTGTATTGCCCTTTGAAAAGTTACGGGTAAATAATTGTGGAAATAAAGGAAAAACTGTCATTTTGTGTTTATTTGTCCCTGTCTGCCACTTGGCGTTTCCTCTGTGGGGTTTCGGCGTATGGTGCTCGGTGCCTCTTGGAGCTGTTCTTTACCGACCCTGTGAATTGCACCCGTCGCCTAGCCTCCTTGTGTTTTTGGCAGAGAGACGAGGGGGTCGGCGTAACATATATTCTTTTTTATATATGTTATATAATATATATGAACATACATAATTTTATATGTTTTATACAATATATTATATATACTATATATGTATATATACATATATATTGTAACATACAATTATATTAAATTATACATATATAGTATATATCAATTTTTATGTTATATCTATAATGTTCATATATATTAATATATATATATAATAATTATATTATTTATGTAATATATTTTAATATAATATATAATATATATTATTACATGTATGGAACTTTACATGTAGCAGAGGGGACCAGTGACCTCACCTCGCTCCTCTCATGTTTCCCTCCACTGCTTCTATCCTTCCGGCAGCTGGAACGGTCACTACTTAACCGAGGATCCCTAGCCTCACAGTTCTGGTAAGGTTGGTTTCCCCCTCGCCTTAGGGGGGTCGGCCTGACAATGACACCGCGCGCACCGAAATTCCCCCTTTTGGGACTCGTTCCGTGTTTCCCCATCTGTGTGTCAATCTTGTAAAAAAGAGTCACCCCTTTAAAAAGTGTCACTCCCCCTAAAAACCTTTTAAAAGGGGGTTTTCTGTATCTTTTTATATGGTAGTACGGAGCTGTTGTGCCCTTTCGGTTCGCACAAAAACACAACCTTTGAAAAAAAACTGCTCACCACTCCAAAAATTCTAAGAGAAAAACCCAAATACACGTTTGGGGCCCCCCTTTCCCCCTTTTTTTTTCTTTTCTCTTCCCTTTTCCCATAAATGGTTAAGCCATTGTTTTTGGGGGGGAAAAAGTCTAAATGACACAAAAAAGGGTTAAAACGCATTTCCATGTATCGTGGTATGTGGTCCAAACATGAATTCGTTCATTGTTCAGTATTAATTAATTTCTCGTTTTTAAAGATTGTGTTGTTTCATCTGCAAAAAATTTAAAGCTTCTTTTTTTATCTCATTCTCCCCTCCCCCGACCGACCTCGCTTCCTTCTCCTGGGCGGTGCAAAGCGAAAGGGGGCAAAAGATACCATAAGTTTCCCGTATTTTTTTGTTTTTTTTTTAAACCTAAGGGTTTTAAATTTTAGCGCTGTTACTTGCTTTTTGATGCACGTTTTATCGGCGCTAGAAAGGAGCGTGTAAAGCAATATTATAAAAATTTTTTATATTGAAAAATAATGTAGGGTTCCCCCATATCATATCACGGTTGCCCAAAATTACCCAGGGGTTTTGTAAAAGGCAATAGATCGGGCTCCACGTTCAAAAAGTAGGTAAGAAACCAAAAATTTTTTTCATTCAATCGGGAAATTTAGTCGGTGTGACCCGCGGGGATGTCCTTTTTAAATTAAATTTGGACAGGGTTTAAGCTGAAAAATTTTTTTTGCTTATTAATCCCCCTTTTCACCCTCTTGGTCGCTCTGTTTTGGGTAAATTCTCAGGTAATCATGATATCCTTAGGGAAAGTCACGGCCCCATCAAGATACGCAGAAAAGAGCAGGTTTTTATAAATTTTCCGGGCTCCGTTCGCTTCATAAGGGCTTTTGTATAGGGACCCCCCCAGTCGATGAAGTCAAACAGCATAGAAAGACTTTACCTCTGGCATTTTCATTTTTCTGACCCAGAGAAGATTTTTTTTGTTAGAAAGCTTGAAATTTTTTTTTATGTCACCACTCTTAACGAACATTTTGTCACATATCATTAATGTTGAAATTTAATTGTAGTTGAAATAACTTATAGCTGCTTCTAATTTACCTCAGTTTTGTTTTAGTGAAAAGTTAATATTCGTGTTTTTGATTCTTCCTGTGAGGTCCTCTCTTTTTTCACCTCATTCAGCCGTGTCATTCATCACCCACCCTTACCACTTTTCACTCCTCATCCCGCAAAGACACTGAAAACCTTTTTCATTAATAGGGGTTTGTGGCTGTCTAGTCCGGGGTAAAAATCATATGTATCTCTATACCCACGTTTTGCAGTCGTGACAGGAGTCTAATGATTACAATTTACATTTATTTTTTCTCTGTGTGACGACAAATTTTTCAAATAAATCCCTTTCAATTTCCTTGTTGTTTTTTCCTTATCTACCTCATATCTATCAAAATGGTTGGTACTTCAAGCCAGGTTGATTCAGATTGCTACTGACTCTCCCCCTCCTTTTTACTTTATCTTTGTGAATATGAAATGAAAAAAAAAAAACGAAAATCATAAAAATAACATTAAAAAATGCAAACTTAAAAAAATAACCGGCTAGTGGTACTTCTCTTTTTGCCTTTTTTTTTTTTCTTGCTATCGGCCCTTCCATGATGGGGCTGGTTCCCCCCTATATATTGCTTCAGACCCACGATAACCCCATCAAAAACCAAAAAAACGACCGGCTGCAGAACCCCTCACCTTAGGAGCTGTGGGAAGGGCGTCCAAAAACAGGTGTTAAGCCGCCCTATGAGTGGAAGGTGCCGCCTGCCCAAAACCCCTAGATCCGCGCAGAACCAGGAAACTCGCCAGCACAGGCACCGTCCCCCGGATGCTGTGGGTGGGCGACACCTGGTGGATCCTCGATCCTCAAATCCAGGATTTTTGTCACAGGTATCAGCCCCCTGAGATGCCGCCCCCCGAGATCCCGAGATCCAATGAAAAATTTCGAGGAATAAAAGACAAGCAAGCTGCCGAAAAAAACTGGGGAAAATCTGTGAGGGCGTATGGGGTGGCGCCGCTGAGTTAGGCCTGGACAAAGGGCTACGAGGAAATCTAGACAAATCCAAGTCAAGGAGGACCTTGCGAGACTTTTTGAGGAATTTGACGTCGAGGGGCGACAGATTACATTAGGCAGGGAAGAAAAGGTGACAGGGACGAGCAGCCACGAAGATTATCAGGAACGTGATACCGGGGCGTTTGCCAATTTTAGTCCCCCCTTGGGCAAAACTAAGACACCTCGAGGGCGAGGGGTGAGTGGGGGCCGACCAGTACAATGTGCAGACGGGCCAGTACCTCACCTCGCTCCCTCATGCTTCCCTCCAGCTACTTCTTCATTTCCGGCAGCTGGAACTGTCACTATTTTACCGGATGACCTAGCCTCAGCAGTTTTTTCGCCCACCAATGTGGTAAGGTGGGCCCCTCCCGCAAACCGCATTACCCTTTAAATATCCCCGTTGTTCCCATCTGTGTGAAACTCTTAAAAAAAGAGTCACTCCATTAACAGTATCCTCCCCTGAAAAGTCATTTATGGGTTCTGTACCTGTCATATATTGCATATATATGTAACATACATATATATACATTATATATATTATAATATATATTATATAATATATATTATATAAGTATACATACTATATATATGTATCACATATAATTAATATACATTTATATGTATATATCATATATATTTTATATCAAAAATATGTTATATACATATATTGTAATATACTATGTTTTTTATTATACAAAATATCCTAATACATAATATGTATATAAACTATTATGGATTATACCATTATGTGCATACATATATATAGGTATTATACAATACAAGATATATATGTATGTAAATAAGGAAAGACTTCATCGTGTGTTTACTTCTGCCTGCCTCGCCACTTGGGGTTTCCCCCGGGGTGTTTTGGGCGCTGTGGGGCTCGGCCTCTTGGGGCTGTTCAGTGTTCACGACCCTGTGGATACCACGCCGTCTGCCTACCACCTTGTGTTGGGGGCAGAGAGACGAGGGGGTCGGGGTAACAAATGGTGTCAGGAGTGGGATTTGTGATATTTTTATCAGTGACGCGCCGATTTTTCATGTCGCCAAAAATGGCGGCGCCCTGAGCGAGAGGGGGCTATGACCGAGGCAGGAGATGAGGTGAAGCCGAGCCAGATGGACCTATCACTGCCATGCTGGCCGGTATGAGGGAGGAAAGGGGACAAAAGGGCAGAAGACAGGCACAGAGGGCACCACAGGCGCAACCATCTCGTCGAGTGCAGGCAAGGAGGGAGGGAAAGTTCTGCCAACTTGTTGGTGCTACAGGCAATCTTGCTCTGTGAAATGGAACTCAGAGTACCCGCAAAGGCCCGCAACAGCGTGAAGAGTGAACTGATGGGGGAGGTGCAGATCTAAAGGGCGGGTTCAGGGCCCTGAGGGGGGAAAGTAAAGGAGGAAAGGGGGCGTCACAGTAGAAACGCTGCAAGAAGAAGGCAGACGGGTTCTGGAAACAGATGCTGAGTGCCCAGTTTCCCCGCCCTTGCCTCCCCACCCCCTTCCCCCCCCCGGGCGTGTTATTCACGCACGCGTTCTCCACCTCACCCCCTCGGCCTCCAACATTCTGGGAGGCTAACCAGCTGAGTACGACGGAAGGTGGCCTGGGAGGCTTTTCGCCCAATTTGAAATACGGCATCTCCCCAGGGCTGGAGCCAGGAAGAAAAGGCCCTACAGCTGGAAACCCGCGCTAAGGGGCCCCCGGGGGGAATTTTTGGGGCTCTGCCAGCACCCCAACAGCCTCTTCCCAGCGTCGGAGGCTTTGAAAAGCCGTTTCGGCACCACCACCAGGCCGAGGGATTGGCCCCTTGAAGAAGCGGGCTCTGGCGTGGGGAGACCTGTCCCCCCTGCGCAGGGGTGGGGCGCTGGTAAGGAGGCTTTCCCTGCGGGTGCGGAAGAGATGATTGTGGGCCTGGCCCGCTATATATCTATTATTTTTATATACATAATATCCATATATACATAAAATGTATATAACAATTTATGGATATATACATATATAGGGGCATACAAATTTAGGTTGTTCATACATATTTATTATATGTATTTATCCCTATATATTGCTATCCCCGTTAACAGTTTAACAGAAAGGATCTGGAAAACATGTCGCAACTGCTGTGAGCGGGGACGGAGGAACAGCCGGGAGAGGGAATTGGGTGCTGCTCCTGTAAGACCTCGTGTTGCCCTCTCCCCTGAAAAACTTTTTTTGCCCTTTTTATAAGCTGTTCGTGCAGTGGACATGCGGGTTTTTTGTATTGTGCCTATAAAAAAGGTACGGGTAAATAACCTGTGTAAAAAAGGGAAGACTGTATCGTGTTTTTTATTTCGTGCCCTGCCCCCCATTTGTTTTTTTCCCCTGGTTTTCGGGGCCTGTGGTGCCGGGGTCCCTTTTGGGAGCTGTTCTTTTTTTCCCGAGCCTGTGGTGCACGCCGTCTGCCTAGCCACCTTTGTGTTGGGGGCAAAAACGAGGTAGTGGGCTCATATATAAATATATTTACCAGGTACAAAAACCCTTTTATAATGGCTTTCGAGGGGATGATACCTGTTACGGAGTGACTATTTATTTCTAAAATTTTACACACTATGGGGAAACAATGTTTATACGTATATATTCTTTTAATATATAAAGTATATTACTATATATTCTATAATAATATAAATATATATTATAATATATGTATTATATTTTATTATATATACTGTCTTATACTTATACATGTATATTGTTAAAACATAATATATTAATATATACTATATATGTGATAAACATATAGATATACATGTAATATATGTATTATACTTATATGTATATACCATATATGTATATATACATAATTTTGTATATATCCATATATATGTATATATCTTAAAAAAGTATAATACATAAATATTTAGAAGAGATTACGTATAATACAAAATTGTATATTACATATATATATTTTGAGAACAGATATACGTAATATACATAATATGGATATTTTGAATTAAAAAATGTGTATACTACATACATTATAATATTATACATATATATATTTACATACATATATATATATATACATATATATGTATATAAACTTGGATGTTATATATACACATTATGTATTAAACATATACATATATACCATATGTATTTTAGGTGTATATATATAATTTTAATATATGTGTAATATATAGTAATTTATTATATATATTGTAGAATTGTATACAATATATATATATAAAAATATATATATATATATATAATATATAATATATATATATATAAAAAAGTTATTACATCTATAGTATTTACCTATTGTATATATACATATATATGTATATACCTTATAGGCATATATATGCATATATCATAATATTATATATACATATGTATATATCATACAATGTATATATTTTTATATATCAAAATATGTATTATACATATATTGTATTATATGTCTAGACTATATATGTATATCTGTATTATTACTTATATACACAATTTGTATATTATGTATATTATATTTACATATTATGTGCAAATGTTATGTGTATATTACCTATATCTTTAAATATTTATTAAAAATAATTAAGTTAAAATACATATTATGTATAAATTCATATATATATATTTTTAATATTATATTATTAATATATTATGTTTTTAATAAAAAAATATGTATAACCATATATTATGTATATATTATATAAAATTATGGATGTGTATATACATTTATATGAATATTTTATACATATATATATTTTTAAATGTTATTACTATATATATATTTATATAAAATTATTATATATATATATATATATATTATTATTGGTGTGTGTAATTAATATATATGCATATATACATATATAATAAATATAAATTATAATACATGTATATATATGTCATGCAATTTGTATATATACATATATATACAATATATGTATATATACTATTATATACAAATATGCATGGTGGTGTATATATAATATATATATACTTCAAAACCCCCCGCCCCTCCAGGGCCCCCCCTAAAAGTGTTTCATTTTGGCGACAAAGGAGGAGGATGTGCCCGTGGTTCGCCACGGCAGTCTCTGCCCGTTTCACAAAAACCAGCAACCCGAGGACCCATTGCTCTGTGGGAGTCCTTAAAGCACGTACCACTCGAAGCAGCTCAGGACCCCATTGGCGACCCCCAAGGAAAAGGCAAATCCCATCTCCGGGGAAATTAGAGGCCACTGAAGCGTGCCCAAAGGCTCGGCTGAAGGGGGAATAAAGTCTTCGTCTTTCCCCATGGTGCGTAGGGCCGGAACTGCTGAAAGGGGAAAAGGGAAACATCTATCAGAATCTTCCTGAGGAGGTCGAAGCCATTTCTTGGAAAATACCTTCGCCCTGCCTACCAACCCCTGAAAAAACTAAACCCAAAGCCCTCCTCACAGATACTGCAGTCGTCATGGATGGACGGATCATCTCAGATCATTTGGGTTTTTGACCTTGGGCTGAGTATTTTGAAACAGTTGTACCAGTGCCCTCCAACAGTTATTTGATGAAAGCGTGTCGCAGTGCCTGTCCCGGACCCACCCATCAGCGAGGAACCCCCTACCCTAACGGGGTTTAGGCTGGCGATTTCAACTGAAGAGGGGGAAAAGGGCCAGGCTATTGTTCCCTGCTGAACTGCTAAAGGCTGGGGTAAACCCTATGGCTGGGGGCCTGCATACAGTCCGCTGCCATTTGGCACCCGGGTCCCTTTCCCCCCTGCCCTGCTGAGGGGCGTGGTCATCCCTCTCGGGAAAGGGGAAAGGGGATCGGGGGACTGTAAAACTACCGTGGCATTAAATGCTCCCATCCCGGAAAGGGTTCTCGCCCACATTCTTCTAAAACAAATCCGCAACCCCTACTCGGCATCAGGACCGGACAGTCTGGATTTATTCCTGGCAAGCCCAAAATAACCCCTATACTACGCTTCAAGAAATTTTGTGGAACCCACCGAAGTTTCGTCGGGGGTTGCTCCGCGCCACATCGACCTCAAAAAGGGCTTTTTGACTCGGTGCTCGGGAATCACTATGGGAGATCCCGGGCTCAGGGAATTTGACACGATTTTGGCCTGATGCAAGCCTCTATACTGTACAGAAATGCTGTAAAGTGTGGCGGAGGGATGTCGAAATTTTTTCCCCGTTAATTCAGGGGGGGGCAAGGTGTGTCCTTGCACCCCACTTTTCAACCTTGTATGGCTGGGTAATGGGCAGAGCTACTACCAAAGTCAGTGCAGCAACACTAGGCAAAATTAAGGGCTCGGACCTTGACTTTGCCGATGATGTTTCCATCCTATCTTAGCCTTGGGTCACTTGTGGCGGCTCTTTTGCATTTGCAAAGAGGCGAAGCCCCTAGGCCTAAGGTCTCCTGGACAAGACCAAGATTCAGGGCTTTAGGGGCCTGTTAGGGGAACCCTTATCGATCCATGCTTGCGGGAGGCGTTGAAATCACAGAAAATTTTACATACCTTTTTAGCGTAGTCCATTCTCTGGGTTGTCAGACCAGGAGTCAGTGACGGATTGGTTGGGAACAGGGCCCCTGAACCGATCAAAAAGAGGGGTTTGGAATGTTTGGGACCTATGAGAAGGACAGCTGCTGTCT
This sequence comes from Penaeus monodon, assembly GCF_015228065.2. Lineage (NCBI taxonomy): Eukaryota > Metazoa > Arthropoda > Malacostraca > Decapoda > Penaeidae > Penaeus > Penaeus monodon. Next base: position 20,786 of record NW_023658972.1, read on the forward strand.
TAAGGGCCCTTTATACTTTCCCAAATTTGCTCTATGGAAACGAAACCTGGACCTATCCGTGCCTTGGGGTCTCGCCTTGAGCCTTTTTAAAAAATCCCCTTTGTCGGATCATGGGGTACAGTTGGCAGGACCCCCGTGTCCAACCGGCGGGTTACACCCTAGACTGGCATGGGACCTGTTACTTCATACTCCGGGTCGCCAAATCAGGGTATTGGGCCACCTACTCACCCTCCCTATGGAAAACCCGCCATCGGGTTTTCTCTCTGCGAACAACCCCGGGGGGAGGAGACCTGTACATCCTAGGAATCATGGTTGGGGAGCTCGACGAACCGTCGCGAGGAATTAGAGAAGCGCCGTTGCCTGCCTGGGGGACTCGCCTCGGGGGGTCCTCGTGGGGTGGGAAAGGAGGGTGGATCGGGCCCTGCGCCCCCCTCGGCGTTAGCCCCCTTTATTTATGTGATGATTTATATTATTATTATATAATATATATATTATATATTATATTATAATAACTGTCTATATACATATTATGTTAATAATATATAACTAATATTATATTATGTATAATCATATTAAAGTATAATTGTATATATACATATTTATACATACATATGTGTATAAAACATGCTAAATGTATATATATATGTATTAAAAAATTATGTGTATATATCTTATGTGTAAAATTTCATTATATTTTATATTTACATGTATGTAATTATGTATAATACTATTGCTTTTATCTATATTATATTATATATATTATATGTATATATAAAAATACATGTCTATATCAAATATGTATATATACATTATTACGTATATATGTATATATATTTTTATATACATTATATTAATATATATTTATATACATATCTCTGTATATAATATCTATATATGTATATATATCATAAATATTATATAACATATTATTGTATATACATATATAAATGCTTGTATTATTATAATGTATAGAATGTATCATATAAACAATAATGTTATATATTATTTTATATATATTTTATATATTATATATTTTCATACATATATTTTAAAAAAAAATATATTCATATATATGTATTATACAATTTTACATACATTTATTAAAAAAATATATATATACATATAAATTTTTATATTTTATTTTGTTATATGAAAAATATACATTATTGTTATAAAATTTAAAGTTTTATATACTATAATGTTATATCAGATATAGTATTATACATATATATAAGTATATATACATATAATTTTTATATCTATATAACATATTTTTCTATAACATATATTACATATATATGTCTAATCATATATTATTATATATATAATATTATGTATATATATTTTATAGGGGCCGCGGTGGCCGAATGGTTAGAGCGTCGGACTCAAGAATGTAACGGTAATCTGAGTTCGAGGGGTTTGAGTCACCGGGGCCCCGTTGTTTCCCTTGGGGGAAGGGAAATTCACCTCGATTGCCTACCTAGCCCCTGGTGGCCAAGCCAGCCCAAATCGTGCCGGGTAAAAAAGGGTGGTGACTCTAAAAAAAACCGGCGGAAGTCAATGGCAAAACCCCGCTCAAATTGCCAAAAAAATAGGAAACCCATATCGTCAAAACCGGGGGGGGTGGGGGGCCGAAAATTGGGTTAAGGGGGGCATTTTTTCCCCCTTTTTTCCCTTCCAAGACTGGGGGGCCACCCCCCGGGG
>NW_023658973.1:0-22488 GCF_015228065.2 Penaeus monodon
TGTGTTTCTGTGGTTGTTTTTCATGGATGTTAATTAGAAGTAAAGGGTCTTTGTGGAGATCTGTACTGAAAGTCAGAGCAGTAGCTAGTGATGTCCTGAATGATTGCACCTGTGTCAGTTAGAGAGTTGGAGTTGGACCCAGGAAATTTCGCAGTCTATGTTAAGGTCTGATCTCGGCTTAGTAACAAGGCCTGGTTTGGTGGTGATGAGGACACCGCCACCTCTGTCAGAATCGATCGAGCGATCTTTACATATGACAGTCCTGGTAAAGGAGGGGCGAAAAGTTCGGCAGAGTAAATGTCAGGAGTTAGCCAAGCCCTCTGTCCCTATTATAATGTCTGGTTATGACTGGATGATTTGGTGGAGTTGTACTATTTTGTTAGTAATGTTTCTAAAGTTGATATTTAACAATCAGAGGGTGGTTTGGATGTCACGAGGCGATGGTCTAAGGGAGGAGGGGAGGAGGGTGGTGAGGAGAGGATGTGGTGCGGGGAGGAGGCGGGAGAGGGAACGGGAGAGGAGGTAGGAGGAGGAGGAGGCAGGAAGGAAGAAGGAAAGGAGAGGAGGAGGGGATGCATTAGTGAGAATGAGAAGAGGAAGTGAAGAAAGGAAATGAGAGAGAGGGGAAGAGAGTAGGGTAAGGCAGGAGTTGAAAGGTAAGGAGCGCAAAATGAGTGAGGGGCCCGGGGAGTTAAGGGTAGGCCTAGAACAGGAGTGTTTTGAAGTTGATAGTGTGATGGGAGAAGATATAGAAAACGAGCTCAAGAAATTAAGTAGGCCCATATCCGTCGCAGATCCACGCAACGTTATTGTTAACTAATCCAGCATATAACTGTGTAAAGGAACCGATGCAGCTGACATGGTACCAGCCAGCATGCTGGGATTTCTCACAACAGTTATCGCACTGGATGGCCCTCTGAACCCATTTAACAGCCCATTAGTACCGGTATTACCACAAAGGAGCAGCAGAAGTAAGATGGTGTGTCTGGAATGTAAATCTGTTTTGTTGTGGTATGTGATGGGGTGCCGCACGACTGCGAGGAATGGGAACGAGTCAGTGCTTGTTTGTGATGTGTGTTTGTGTTGTTGACTCGTGAGTGTCTGCGTATGTTTGCGGATTTGTGCATGAAGTGTAAATATAATGAGTGCTAATGTAAGTGCAAGAAAGGTGATGTGTAAAAGTATGTGGCATCTAATCTTGTTTTCTCTTATCTTTCTTAAGCGTGAGCGAGTTATGTATTGTTGTGTTGTCAGCCTTGAGCGAACTCTCAAGTGGCCGGTGGTGTGTTCGACTTTGCTGCGGGAGCGGAGCAAAGTCGTTTTGACGCGGAGCGCATCAAAAACACCTCCGTCCACCGTGGAACAATAGGATCAGCAGCTGAAGAAGAAGGACCTCTCCCCTCCTCTCCTCCCCTCTCTCCCTGCGGTGAATCGGTCCTTAATTGGACGATTCAGAGAGAAGGGAGGATCGGTTTGGCAAGGGTGGCGGACGGGGCGCAGCGGGTGGAGCCGAGCAACGCCAAGAGAGTTACCATGATCCCTCGATCGTGTGGCTTTTGCATGGGCATATTAAAGAGATGCACCGCGCCCGGTCCCATGCAATCTCGGCCTCGGCTCTTCCGCGTTACCGGACGGTGACGCGTCCCCCATTGTTTGATGCCACGATGCTATGTGCTTGCATGTAGCTTCGTGCCCTCCTAGCCTACTCTTTCCTATACGAATTTTCGGCATTAGAATGACTCTGTGCACACCTTCTGGTGAACTGGACCCCATCTTCGGGCGCGTGCTCGGACGTGGGCAGACCTTTACCTCCCGCAGGGAGGGTGTGTCTGGGGGCCTTAGAAGGCCTGCCTTACGGTGTGCATAGAGTTGCCATTCTTTTGTTAGGGACTGGTCTGGCAGACCATCTGATGACTGCCACTCTTTTTCTTTCGAATAGGGCGATAGGCAGGTAGAGCCCCCTTGTCAGGCCTTCAGCCAGGTTCTGTCTAATAGCAGCTACTAGACAGAACATCAAGTTCCCGTCCTGTGATAGGAAGTACCTGGATAAAAGTTAGTCTTTCTCCCTCACTGTGATGAAATAGTCTGTGGTTGGCTATTTCAGAGGGATGAAGGAACTTACTGGAACAGGTACAGGTCCCCTCTACTCCTCACTGAGGTGAAACTTTGGGTGTTTCAGAGAGAAGAGGGATTCACGTTAAACACACCCTGCCAAAACAACTGACCTGGAAAAATCTCAGCACCTCTCCCGCACTCTGATGGAACACGGCGGTGGTTGGCTGTTTCCAGAGGGACGAAGGAGCTTACTGGAACAGGTACAGGACCCCCTTCACTCACTGAGGTGAAACATCCTCTGGTTGTTTTAGAGAGAAGAGGGATTCACCTTAAAAACCGTCCTGCCATAGAAACCTCCTGGAAAAATGTTAATTTCTCTTCCTCACTGTGGTGAAACAGTCTGTGGCCGGCTGTTTTCAGAGGGATGAAGGAACTGACAGGAACAGGTGCAGGACCCCCCTCTTTTCTCAATGAGGTGAAACAACCTTTGGGCGTTTCAGAGAAAAGAGGGATTCACTTTGAAAAAGGGTACAGGTCCCCTCCGAGGAGCGAGAGGAACTGCCTGGAAAAGTGAAAGAGCTCCCTTCCTCACTGAGGGAGGAGCAGAAATGTTCCCATCAATGATGTCCTGTAGGTGGAAGGACATCCCCTCTGGATACTCCCAGAGGTTGACACCTACCACGTGTTTGCCGTGCGTGGCACCCTTGTGAGCTGGGAGACGGGAGTCCTGGAGGTTGAGCGACGCCGTGCACGAGTACGCCCTGCGGCTAGCAACACGCCTCTTTGGTCCTCTATTCTGGCAAGACAGGCGGCCTGATCCAGGCCCGGTCAGGTCAATCGGCTGGTCTCCCTCGGGAAGCTAGGGTCAAGCAGTCATGCTGCCGTTGGTACCCACACCGTCCGTGCGTACCAGTGCAATCGGCTAATTGGCTGCGTATATCCACTCATCACCCCTGTTGCTGTTAGACATTGGTTCTAGCACTCAGCTTCCCCTTGTTGGACTCCGTGGTGGGTGGGGGCGTGAGTGGATGAAGCACTGCCAAGTATATGGAAAATCTAAATCAAAATCCCCCACAGACAGACCTTACTGTAGACGACCCGTGCAAGGCCCAGACCACGGCAGCCACCCTGAAGCCTTACGTGCCTCCGGGTGGCAAAAGAAAACCCTGAGTACAGGATGACACTGTCATGCCTGCTGCCAAGATGGCGGACAAGACGAATAAATCATGTAGAAACATGTCTGTCCACCAGATTGTCCAACAGATGGACTCTCGTGCTGGCCTCTCCAGGCCAGCACCCAGACCAGGAAGGTCTCTGAGCCCCCCTCAGACGACCCCACTGACTGAATCAGGAGCACCACTGAACCAGCCGAACAGCTGGTGCCTCCACGGCAAGCCCCAAAGCCAAAGGGCGGACCGAAACGGGCGAGGCCGAGACCGACTCTGATGGCGAGTCTGGACCCCCAAGGCGTTTCCCGCAATTTAAGGTCCCCGTTAAACCCGAAGGCTTCGACAATGCCTACCAAATGGTAAGGGCATTGGAGAGCCAGCGCAAAATCCGGCTGTCGATCCGGGTTGCGCGAGATCAGGGCATGATCATCGTGCCCAAAGATCAAGCCACCCTTTTGTTTCCTGCGGAGACAAAGGAGCTAAAAGATGGGAGGAAAGTGAGCCTCTCGCCACTGAATCCCGAGGAGAAGAGAGTCAAGAGGGTGCTACTTGGCTTCTCAGTCTCATACGATGTGGAGGTGATAGCATCACACCCACAGGTCGTGGAGGCTTCCCGATTGTCGAAGGGGAAGACTCCAACCAGGCAAGTCCTGGTGACCATGAAGGTACCCCAAGCTCTACCCTTGATCTGGGTAACTGGGGTACCTATCACCTACGCACTTATGTGCCTGAACCACTTCGGTGTTTCAAGTGCCAGAAGTACGGACACCACCAGGCTAACTGTACAGCCAAGCCAAAATGTGGTGTCTGTAGCAAGGCACACAATACCGAGGTGTGCATCAAGGCACATAAAGAAGAAAAGAAGGACACAACAGCCAACTGTCCTAACTGTGCCAAGAGACATCACGCCTGGAGCCTGGCTTGCTCTGTCAGGAAAGAGGCGGCCATCAAACGGCAAGAGGTTGCTAAGAAGCGACCAGACTTTGTTCCTGCCCCCCCAGGCACCTACGTCTGGGGAGGAACAAAAGCGAAAGGCTTCCCGACCTCCTAAGAGGAAGGAAGCTGCCCCCAGCCGAAACCGGAGATCTCCGACAAACAGGAGTTCCCCCAAGTAAAGCAAGTGCAGAAGAACCACAGGAAGAAAGGTTCCAACAGCACCACTGGTCCTCCCCAGAACCAGAAGACATGTTCTTCGATGAGGGGGACATGTCTGTCCTGATCACTGCTGTAGTCACAGCAGTGGCAGTATCCTTGTCCAGGACCAAGGAAGAGGCGGATAAGCAGTCGACGTTGCCATGACGACATTAAAAAAACAGACTGTGAAAAGCATAAGGGAAGAAGATGGAGAGGGCCAAATCAGCCCAATCCTCTCCCTCACCCTAGGTCGAGACTCCCCTCCCCTCTCCAACCCAGGCTATGCCCTCACAGGCAGAGCCTAGCCAGGCTATGCCCTCACAGGCAGAGCCTAACCAGGCTGATTCAGTGCCACAAGCCGAATCAGAAGAAGCTGAGCCTGCCCAGGCAAGGCCTGCTAATGCACAGAAACAGCCTGGCCAGAGAAAAAGTCAAAGACGAAAAGTCAGAGCTACCAAAGGCTCTCCACCCCCCAGTGGATCCAGGGATAGCCTGACAGCCGAAGGAGACCCCTCAAGCAGTGAGGATCTCACAATGGAGTTGTCAGACTCTGACCGTCAACCCGAATATGACGATGTCTCTGATGTAACTATCAATTAGTAACATCATGGCACGCAATCTAAGTATTCTGCAGTAGAACATCTGTGGCTTCTCCTCAAGGAGTGACATCCTCCACGCAATAGTGCGATCAAGGAGCATTGACATCGTCATGCTCCAGGAGACATTATCAGCGGAAGCTGTTCGCTTCGCCGGGTATCACGTCTACGCGCTGCCACGTTCCAATGGCAAAGAGGCCTGATGACCCTGGTGAAAGCAACAATTCCCTGCTCCGCAATAGCCGATGCACCGCACTGTGGAGATGTTGAATCTCTTGCCGTCGAGATTCAACTGGCTGGGGGACCCCTGAAATTGTACAACGTGTACAGCCGGCCACACTGTAGTAGCTTAGACATCAGCCAGGTATTTGCTTCCGCAGCACACGACCGAGTGATCACAGGGGGAGACTTCAATGCACACCACCCCATCCTGGCTCCCTGCAGGGCACCGGATGCGGCTGGCCGTCACATAGCCAACGTGCTTGAGACATTCCCCGAGATCGCTCTCCTCAACAGCCAGGAGCCAACGCATGTGAGGAGGGGTCCTAGACCTCACCCTGGCCACTGCGACTCTGGTGGAGAGGATTGGCTGGCGTGTCGATGAGACCGTCACTAGTGACCATTATGGCACTATAACAACCCTCATGGATAGTGGCCCAGCCGAAATACCACGACCGAATCCAAGATGGAAAACAGACAAGGCCAACTGGCAGGCGTTCCAGAGCGCCTTGGCCCGCTGTCTGAGAAGCAATGAACCCACACAGAGCGAAAATGTGGAAGTGCTACAAGCCAGACTTGTAAATGCCATTGATGAGGCAGCCTCACTGACCATACCAAAACCTGGCCTGGTCCAGGAGTCACAAGGACGCCTGGTACTTCAATGACGAGATTAGGGAGTTAACCACAGGGTAATATGTGCCGAAAACATTTCCGAAGGCAAAGAACCCTCGACAACCTAGCCCTCCTAAGGGAGGCTGTCAGGGATGCCAAGGAACTGCCAGCAGAGTGAGCAGGAAAGTGGCTGGAATGGTGTGAGTCTTTCGATCACCGTACCACCCTCTCAGAGTTATGGCAACGGGTCAAGCGAGCCACCAGCCGCTCAGCCCCGAGATGCACGCACCACGACCCCCAGGCAGAGGCCAACAGACTGGCGCAAGAGTTCTCTGCGAGAACGAGTAGCGACAGTCTGCCAGCCGAACTGAGGGCAAGACAAGAACGCCTACAACCAGACAGACTTGCTCACATCAGAGAAAGGGCAGCCGAACCCGATAACTCAGACGTTATCTTTTCTCTGAGGGAACTAAGAGATGCACATAAAGCCAGTTGCAACTCAGCCCCAGGCGATGACGGGATCTCGTACCCCATCATCTCCCTCCTGGACTGGTAGGTGAGCTTGCATTCCTGCAACTCATCAACAAGTCCTGGAAACTTCCACTCTACCCCAGAGCTGGAAGAGGGCTACCATAGTTCCCATCCCTAAACCAAAGGAGCCGGGGAAGTACCGCCCCATCTCTCTCCTCAGCTGTCTGGCCAAGACTGCCGAGAGGATGGTACTGAACCGGCTCCAATGGAAAATGGGACCCCCACACGAACACCTCCACGGGTTCACCAGGGGCATGAGCACAGCGCACAGCAGCATAGCCACGCTCTTGAGCACAATAAACACGGGCGCATCTGTGGCAGTATTCCTTGACCTGGAGAAGCTTTCAAATTGGCAAGTCCTCTTGCCATTCAGGAGAGCCTGATCCAAAAGGAATCAGAGGTAAGCTCTTGGCTTGGATAGGTGACTACTTTAGGAATAGACAGCCAGAGTCAAATTCCAAGGTCACCTATCACAGCACATGCCACTAGAAAATGGAACGCCACAGGGTGAGGTTCTCAATCCGCCCTTTTAACACACTAATGTCCTGTATCCTCACATAAACCTCCCAGTGGGGTGCAAGATCATCTCCTATGCAGACGATCTTGTTATCATCTCCACTGGACCACACTGCCTAAACAAAGCCCAGCGTTGTCTGGACTTGGTATCCGAGGAGTGTTGCAGGACAGGACTAAAGATCTCTGCAGCCAAATCCAAAGCCATGGCTCTGAGACAGAGAGTTCAAGCACAAGTCTGAAAATCCAGGAATGGACTTGGAGTGGGTTCAGGAATACCTCTACCTTGGGGTAAGGATAGACCGGACCCTCTCCTTCCGCCAGGAGGTCCAGTATCTGCTTGACCGAAAAGGCAAGACTGTCTGTCATGAGAGCAATGAGTGGAAGCGCATAGGGGCCAGACACGAGTACTAAGATCATTCTACGTACATGCTGTCAGGCCCATTGTAGACTATGCCTCCCTCGCTCTGATTGGCATTAAGAGAAAATATAAAGACCGATTGGAGACAGTCCAAAACGAAGCCGCCAGGGTCATTCTGGGTGCCCCAAGGTGGGCGAAGGTCCTCAACCTCCTAGTGGATACAAACCTTCTCCCCTTGGCCTCACGAATTGATCTAACGGCAGCACAATTCTTATCAAAGGTCATCCAGGCTCCCAGGAACACAAGCCTAAGACACAAAATAGTCAGACGCCTAGAACAAGATAACGAGCTGTTTTGCAAACAACTCCTGGCTGTCTCACACAGCCAGGGTGCTAATACGCCATCAGCACAAAGAACCGCTACTGGCCAAGGGCATGGACTCCCCACACCCTGACTTTCTCGAAGCACCGCCGTGGCACAAACCTCGATAGAGTTCTCGGTCATGAGACTGGCAAGAAAAGAATGAATATTGTACGCCTAGCCTAAAGGCAGAAACCCAGAGGGTCATTGCAACCATCACCCCTCCAGGGAGCAGAACATATTACACGGATGGATCGGTCGATCCCTTGACCCACACTGCAGGTGCCGGCTTCGCAGCAAGGGATGCCACAATATCCATGAGGGTAACAGACAACGCCTCCTCGCTACAGGCAGAGGCAGTTGCTATCATGGGAGCACTGAGCCACGCGTCCGTGAGGGAAGGACACGTGGTCATACACACAGACTCCAAAGGAGCCGTCGACTGTCTTCAGCAGCGCTCACCCACTGACAACATCTACCTCCTGACAACCATCCGCACAATAGCACAAAGGATGCTTGCTCAGGGTAGAAGAATTATCATAAACTGGGTTCCCAGCCATATAGGGATCAGAGGCAATGAGCTTGCTGACAGATTAGCCGAAATCGGCCGGGGTATGCCCCCTAATCCCATGATAATACATCAGAGCCGAAATTTACTTAGGAGGAAGTGTACGGTGACGGCCAACTCCTTCCTCCTGCAGCTTCACAGAGAGGAAACGAGATATTCCCCCTCGGCCAGCTGGTACTCAGATGCCACAGGCTATGGCACTCTCTGAAATAAACAACAGAGGTACCGAAGTCATTCTGCACAGAATGCGCCTAGGTTACCACTGTGCATGGCAGATTATACAAACCATAGAACGTGAAGTGAGGTGTTGCATGCATTGCGGCGAGCCGAACGCCACACTGGTACATTACTTGGAGAATTGCGTGCACACGCAATTCCTAAGACAACCCCACAGAACACAAGCCGTCGTGCTGGTAAAGAGTTATGCGAGATCTTACACCACGGCTACAGGAGCGCCTCTGGCAATCCCACCCCACGGTAAGCACCGAGTGTCAGACAAACAAATGAGACAGCCATAAAAAAGCTGACACAGGCCGCCATAGTGAAAGGCCCGGGCGAAGCCAGAACTTCGCAAATCTCAAGCAAGCAAGCAAGTCCAGCGTGGTGTCCAGCAACTAACTAACTAACTATATATATATATATATATATTATATATATATATATATATATATATTTATATATATATATATATATATATATATATCATATATAAATATATATATATATATCTATATATATATATATATATATATATATATATATATATATATATTTATATATGTATATATACATACGCACAAATATATATATTATATATATATATTATATATATATATATAGTTAGTTAGTTAGTTGCTGGACACCACGGTGGACTTGCTTGCTTGCTTGAGATTTGCGAAGTTCTGGCTTCGCCCGGGCCTTTCACTTATGGCCCGGCCTGTGTCAGCTTTTTATGGCTGTCTCATTTGTTTGTCTGACACTCGGTGCTTACCGTGGCGGTGGGATTGCCAGCAGGCGCTCCTGTAGCCGTGGTGTAAGCATCTCGCATAATCTCTTTACCAGCACGACGGCTGTGTTCTGTGGGGTTTGTCTTAGGAATTGCGTGTGCACGCAATTCTCCAAGTAATGTACCAGTGTGGCGTTCGGCTCGCCGCAATGCATGCAACACCTCACTTCACGTTCTATGGTTTGTATAATCTGCCATGCACAGTGGTAACCTAGGCGCATTCTGTGCAGAATGACTTCGGTACCTCTGTTGTTTATTTCAGAGAGTGCCAGTGGTTCATAGCCTGTGCTCTGAGTACCAGCTGGCCGAGGGGGAATATCTCGTTTCCTCTCTGTGAAGCTGCAGGAGGAAGGAGTTGGCCGTCACCGTACACTTCCTCCTAAGTAAATTTCGGCTCTGATGTATTATCATGGGATTAGGGGGCATACCCCGGCCGATTTCGGCTAATCTGTCAGCAAGCTCATTGCCTCTGATCCCTATATGGCTGGGAACCCAGTTTTATGAATTCTTCTACCCTGAGCAAGCATCTTTGTGCTATTGTGCGGATGGTTGTCAGGAGGTAGATGTTGTCAGTGGGTGAGCGCTGCTGAAGACAGTCGACGGCTCCTTTGGAGTCTGTGTGTATGACCACGTGTCCTTCCCTCACGGACGCGTGGCTCAGTGCTCCCATGATAGCAACTGCCTCTGCCTGTAGCGAGGAGGCGTTTGTCTGTTACCCTCATGGATATTGTGGCATCCCTTGCTGCGAAGCCGGCACCTGCAGTGTGGGTCAAGGATCGACCGATCCATCCGTGTAATATGTTTTCTGCTCCCTGGAGGGGTGATGGTTGCAATGACCCTCTGGGTTTCTGCCTTTAGGCTAGGCGTACAATATTCATTCTTTTTTCTTGCCAGTCTCATGACCGAGAACTCTATCGAGGTTTGTGCCCACGGCGGAGCTTCGACAAAGTCAGGGTGTGGGGAGTCCATGCCCTTGGCCAGTAGCGGTTCTTTGAGCTGATGGCGTATTAGCACCCCTGGCTGTGTGAGACAGCCAGGAGTTGTTTGCAAACAGCTCGTTATCTTGTTCTAGGCGTCTGACTATTTTGTGTCTTAGGCTTGTGTTCCTGGGAGCCTGGATGACCTTTGATAAGAATTGTGCTGCCGTTAGATCAATTCGTGAGGCCAAGGGGAGAAGGTTTGTATCCACTAGGAGGTTGAGGACCTTCGCCCACCTTGGGGCACCCAGAATGACCCTGGCGGCTTCGTTTTGGACTGTCTCCAATCGGTCTTTATATTTTCTCTTAATGCCAATCAGAGCGAGGGAGGCATAGTCTACAATGGGCCTGACAGCATGTATGTAGAATGATCTTAGTACTCTGTGTCTGGCCCCTATGCGCCTTCCACTCATTGCTCTCATGACAGACAGTCTTGCCTTTGTTCGGTCAAGCAGATACTGGACCTCCTGGCGGAAGGAGAGGGTCCGGTCTATCCTTACCCCAAGGTAGAGGTATTCCTGAACCCACTCCAAGTCCATTCCCTGGATTTTCAGACTTGTGCCTTGAACTCTCTGTCTCAGAGCCATGGCTTTGGATTTGGCTGCAGAGATCTTTAGTCCTGTCCTGCAACACTCCTCGGATACCAAGTCCAGACAACGCTGGGCTTTGTTTAGGCAGTGTGGTCCAGTGGAGATGATAACAAGATCGTCTGCATAGGAGATGATCTTGCACCCCACTGGGAGGTTTATGTTGAGGATACAGGACATTAGTGTGTTAAAAAGGGCTGGATTGAGAACCTCACCCTGTGGCGTTCCATTTTCTAGTGGCATGTGCTGTGATAGGTGACCTTGGAATTTGACTCTGGCTGTTCTATTCCTAAAGTAGTCACCTATCCAAGCCAAGAGCTTACCTCTGATTCCTTTTTGGATCAGGCTCTCCTGAATGGCAAGAGGACTTGCCAATTTGAAAGCCTTCTCCAGTCAAGGATACTGCCACAGATGCGCCCGTGTTTATTGTGCTCAAGAGCGTGGCTATGCTGTGCGCTGTGCTCATGCCCCTGGTGAACCCGTGGAGGTGTTCGTGTGGGGTCCCATTTTCCATTGGAGCCGGTTCAGTACCATCCTCTCGGCAGTCTTGGCCAGACAGCTGAGTGAGAGAGATGGGCGGTACTTCCCCGGCTCCTTTGGTTTAGGGATGGGAACTATGGTAGCCCTCTTCCAGCTCTGGGGTAGATTGGAAGTTTCCCAGGACTTGTTGATGAGTTGCAGGAATGCAAGCTCACCTACCAGTCCCAGGAGGGAGATGATGGGGTACGAGATCCCGTCATCGCCCGGGGCTGAGTTGCAACTGGCTTTATGTGCATCTCTTAGTTCCCTCAGAGAAAAGATAACGTCTGAGTTATCGGGTTCGGCTGCCCTTTCTCTGATGTGAGCAAGTCTGTCTGGTTGTAGGCGTTCTTGTCTTGCCCTCAGTTCGGCTGGCAGACTGTCGCTACTCGTTCTCGCAGAGAACTCTTGCGCCAGTCTGTTGGCCTCTGCCTGGGGGTCGTGGTGCGTGCATCTCGGGGCTGAGCGGCTGGTGGCTCGCTTGACCCGTTGCCATAACTCTGAGAGGGTGGTACGGTGATCGAAAGACTCACACCATTCCAGCCACTTTTCCTGCCTCACTCTGCTGGCAGTTTCCTTGGCATCCCTGACAGCCTCCCTTAGGAGGGCTAGGTTGTCGAGGGTTCTTTGCCTTCGGAAATGTTTTCGGCACATATTTACCCTGTGGTTAACCTCCCTAATCTCGTCATTGAAGTACCAGGCGTCCTTGTGACTCCTGGACCCAGGCCGAGTTTTGGGTATGGTCATGAGGCTGCCTCATCAATGGCATTTACAAGTCTGGCTTGTAGCACTTCCACATTTCGCTCTGTGTGGGTTCATTGCTTCTCAGACAGCGGGCCAAGGCGCTCTGGAACGCCTGCCAGTTGGCCTTGTCTGTTTTTCCATCTTGGATTCGGTCGTGGTATTTCGGCTGGGCCACTATCCATGAGGGTTGTTATAGTGCCATAATGGTCACTAGTGACGGTCTCATCGACACGCCAGCCAATCCTCTCCACCAGAGTCGCAGTGGCCAGGGTGAGGTCTAGGACCCCTCCTCACATGCGTTGGCTCCTGGCTGTTGAGGAGTAGCGATCTCGGGAATGTCTCAAGCACGTTGGCTATGTGACGGCCAGCCGCATCCGGTGCCCTGCAGGAGCCAGATGGGTGGTGTGCATTGAAGTCTCCCCCTGTGATCACTCGGTCGTGTGCTGCGGAAGCAAATACCTGGCTGATGTCTAAGCTACTACAGTGTGGCCGGCTGTACACGTTTGTACAATTTCAGGGTCCCCCAGCCAGTTGATCTCGACGGCAAGAGATTCAACATCTCCACAGTGCGGTGCATCGCTATTGCGGAGCAGGGAATTGTTGCTTTCACCAGGGTCATCAGGCCTCTTTTGCCATTGGAACGTGGCAGCGCGTAGACGTGATACCCGGCGAAGCGAACAGCTTCCGCTGATAATGTCTCCTGGAGCATGACGATGTCAATGCTCCTTGATCGCACTATTGCGTGGAGGATGTCACTCCTTGAGGAGAAGCCACAGATGTTCTACTGCAGAATACTTAGATTGCGTGCCATGATGTTACTAATTGATAGTTTACATCAGAGACATCGTCCATATTCGGGTTGACGGTCAGAGTCTGACAACTCCATTGTGAGATCCTCACTGCTTGAGGGGTCTCCTTCGGCTGTCAGGCTATCCCTGGATCACTGGGGGTGGAGAGCCTTTGGTAGCTCTGACTTTTCGTCTGTTGACTTTTTCTCTGGCCAGGCTGTTTCTGTGCATTAGCAGCCTTGCCTGGCAGGCTCAGCTTCTTCTGATTCGGCTTGTGGCACTGAATCAGCCTGGTTAGGCTCTGCCTGTGAGGGCATAGCCTGGCTAGGCTCTGCCTGTGAGGGCATAGCCTGGGTTGGAGAGGGGAGGGGAGTCTCGACCTAGGGTGAGGAGAGATTGGGCTGATTTGGCCCTCTCCATCTTCCTTCCCTTTATGCTTTTCACAGTCTGTTTGAATGTCGTCATGGCAACGTCGACTGCCTTATCCGCCTCTTCCTTGGTCCTGGACAAGGATACTGCCACTGCTGTGACCACAGCAGTGATCAGGATCGACATGTCCCCCTCGTCGAAGAACATGTCTTCTGGGTCTGGGGAGGACCATGTGGTGCTGTTGGAACCTTTCTTCCTGTGGTTCCTCTGCACTTGCTTTACTTGGGGAACTCCTGATTGTCGGAGATCTCCGTTTCGGCTGGGGGCAGCTTCCTTCCTCTTAGGAGGTCGGGAAGCCTTTTCGCTTTTGTTCCTCCCCCAGACGTAGGTGCCTGGGGGGGCAGGAACAAAGTCTGGTCGCTTCTTAGCAACCTCTTGCCGTTTGATGGCCGCCTCTTTCCTGACAGAGCAAGCCAGGCTCCAGGCGTGATGTCTCTTGGCACAGTTAGGACATTTGGCTGTTGTGTCCTTCTTTTCTTCTTTATGTGCCTTGATGCACACCTCGGTATTGTGTGCCTTGCTACAGACACCACATTTTGGCTTGGCTGTACAGTTAGCCTGGTGGTGTCCGTACTTCTGGCACTTGAAACACCGAAGTGGTTCAGGCACATAAGTGCGTAGGTGATAGGTACCCCAGTTACCCAGATCAAGGGTAGAGCTTGGGGTACCTTTCATGGTCACCAGGACTTGCCTGGTTGGAGTCTTCCCCTTCGACAATCGGGAAGCCTCCACGACCTGTGGGTGTGATGCTATCACCTCCACATCGTATGAGACTGAGAAGCCAAGTAGCACCCTCTTGACTCTCTTCTCCTCGGGATTCAGTGGCGAGAGGCTCACTTTCCTCCCATCTTTTAGCTCCTTTGTCTCCTGCAGGAAACAAAGGGTGGCTTGATCTTTGGGCACGATGATCATGCCCTGATCTCGCGCAACCCGGATCGACAGCCGGATTTTGCGCTGGCTCTCCAATGCCCTTACCATTTGGTAGGCATTGTCGAAGCCTTCGGGTTTAACGGGGACCTTAAATTGCGGGAAACGCCTTGGGGGTCCAGACTCGCCATCAGAGTCGGTCTCCGGCCTCGCCCGTTTCGGTCCGCCCTTTCGGCTTTGGGGCTTGCTCGTGGAGGCACCAGCTGTTTCGGCTGGTTCAGCTGGTGCTCCTGATTCAGTCAGTGGGGTCGTCTGAGGGGGGCTCAGAGACCTTCCTGGTCTGGGTGCTGGCCTGGAGAGGCCAGCACGAGAGTCCATCTGTTGGACAATCTGGTGGACAGACATGTTTCTACATGATTTATTCGTCTTGTCCGCCATCTTGGCAGCAGGCATGACAGTGTCATCCTGTACTCAGGTTTTCTTTTGCCACCCGGAGGCACGTAAGGCTTCAGGGTGGCTGCCGTGGTCTGGGCCTTGCACGGGTCGTCTACAGTAAGGTCTGTCTGTGGGGGATTTTGATTTAGATTTTCCATATACTTGGCAGTGCTTCATCCACTCACGCCCCCACCCACCACGGAGTCCAACAAGGGGAAGCTGAGTGCTAGAACCAATGTCTAACAGCAACAGGGGTGATGATGGATATCGCAGCCAATTAGCCGTTGCACTGGTACGCACGGACGGTGTGGTACCAACGGCAGCATGACTGCTTGACCCTAGCTTCCCGAGGGAGACCAGCCGATTGACCTGACCGGGCCTGGATCAGGCCGCCTGTCTTGCCAGAATAGAGGACCAAAGAGGCGTGTTGCTAGCCGCAGGGCGTACTCGTGCACGGCGTCGCTCAACCTCCAGGACTCCCGTCTCCCAGCTCACAAGGGTGCCACGCACGGCAAACACGTGGGTAGGTGTCAACCTCTGGGAGTATCCCAGAGGGGATGTCCTTCCACCTACAGGACATCATTGATGGGAACACTTCTGCTCCTCCCTCAGTGAGGAAGGGAGCTCTTTCACTTTTTCCAGGCAGTTCCTCTCCGCTCCTCGGAGGGGACCTGTACCCTTTTTCAAAGTGAATCCCTCTTTTCTCTGAAACGCCCAAAGGTTGTTTCACCTCATTGAGAAAAGAGGGGGGTCCTGCACCTGTTCCTGTCAGTTCCTTCATCCCTCTGAAAACAGCCGGCCACAGACTGTTTCACCACAGTGAGGAGAGAAATTAACATTTTTCCAGGAGGTTCTATGGCAGGACGGTTTTTAAGGTGAATCCCTCTTCTCTCTAAAACAACCAGAGGATGTTTCACCTCAGTGAGTGAAGGGGGTCCTGTACCTGTTCCAGTAAGCTCCTTCGTCCCTCTGAAAACAGCCAACCACAGACTGTTTCCATCACAGTGAGGGAGAGGAGCTGACTTTTTTCCAGGCAGTTCTTTTGGCAGGGTGGGTTTAACGTGAATCCCTCTTCTCTCTGAAACACCCAAAGTTTCACCTCAGTGAGAGTAGAGGGGACCTGTACCTGTTCCAGTAAGTTCCTTCATCCCTCTGAAATAGCCAACCACAGACTATTTCATCACAGTGAGGGAGAAAGACTAACTTTTATCCAGTTACTTCCATCACAGGACGGAACTTGATGTTCTTGTCTAGTAGCTGCTATTAGACAGAACCTGGCTGAAGGCCTGACAAGGGGCTCTACCTGCCTATCGCCCTATTCGAAAGAAAAGAGTGGCAGTCATCAATGGTCTGCCAGACCAGTCCCTAACAAAAGAATGGCAACTCTATGCACACCGTAAGGCAGGCCTTCTAAGGCCCCCCAGACACACCCTCCCCTGCGGGAGGTAAAGGTCTGCCCACGTCCGAGCACGCGCCCGAAGATGGGGTCCAGTTCACCAGAAGGTGTGCACAGAGTCATTCTAATGCCGAAAATTCGTATAGGAAAGAGTAGGCTAGGAGGGCACGAAGCTACATGCACACACATAGCATCGGGCATCAAACAATGGGGGGCGCGTCACCGTCCGTAACGCGGAGAGCCGAGGCCGAGATTGCATGGGACCGGGCGCGGTGCATCTCTTTAATATGCCCATGCAAAAGCCACACGATCGAGGGATCATGGTAACTCTCTTGGCGTTGCTCGGCTCCACCCGCTGCGCCCCGTCCGCCACCCTTGCCAAACCGATCCTCCCTTCTCTCTGAATCGTCCAATTAAGGACCGATTCACCGCAGGGAGAGAGGGAGGAGAGGAGGGGAGAGGTCCTTCTTCTTCAGCTGCTGATCCTATTGTTCCACGGTGGACGGAGGTGTTTTTGATGCGCTCCGCGTCAAAACGACTTTGCTCCGCTCCCGCAGCAAAGTCGAACACACCACCGGCCACTTGAGAGTTCGCTCAGGCTGACAACACAACAATACATAACTCGCTCACGCTTAAGAAAGATAAGAGAAAACAAGATTAGATGCCACATACTTTTACACATCACCTTTCTTGCACTTACATTAGCACTCATTATATTTACACTTCATGCACAAATCCGCAAACATACGCAGACACTCACGAGTCAACAACACAAAACACACATCACAAACAAGCACTGACTCGTTCCCATTCCTCGCAGTCGTGCGGCACCCCATCACATACCACAACAAAACAGATTTACATTCCAGACACACCATCTTACTTCTGCTGCTCCTTTGTGGTAATACCGGTACTAATGGGCTGTTAAATGGGTTCAGAGGGCCATCCAGTGCGATAACTGTTGTGAGAAATCCCAGCATGCTGGCTGGTACCATGTCAGCTGCATCGGTTCCTTTACACAGTTATATGCTGGATTAGTTAACAATAACGTTGCGTGGATCTGCGACGGATATGGCCTACTTAATTTCTTGAGCTCGTTTGCTATATCTTCTCCCATCACACTATCAACTTCAAAACACTCCTGTTCTAGGCCTACCCTTAACTCCCGGACCCCTCACTCATTTTGCGCTCCTTACCTTTCAACTCCTGCCTTACCCTACTCTCTTCCCCTCTCTATCTCATTTCCTTTCTTCACTTCCTCTTCTCATTCTCACTAATGCATCCCCTCCTCCTCTCCTTTCCTTCTTCCTTCCTGCCTCCTCCTCCTCCTCCTCCTCTCCCGTTCCCTCTCCCGCCTCCTCCCCGCACCACATCCTCTCCTCACCACCCTCCTCCCCTCCTCCCTTAGACCATCGCCTCGTGACATCCAAACCACCCTCTGATTGTTAAATATCAACTTTAGAAACATTACTAACAAAATAGTACAACTCCACCAAATCATCCAGTCATAACCAGACATTATAATAGGTACAGAGACTTGGCTAACTCCTGACATTTACTCTGCCGAACTTTTCGCCCCTCCCTTTACCAGGACTGTCATATGTAAAGATCGCTCGATCGATTCTGACAGAGGTGGCGGTGTCCTCATCACCACCAAACCAGGCCTTGTTACTAAGCCGAGATCAGACCTTAACATAGACTGCGAAATTTCCTGGGTCCAACTCCAACTCTCTAACTGACACAGGTGCAATCATTCAGGACATCACTAGCTACTGCTCTGACTTTCAGTACAGATCTCCACAAAAGACCCTTTACTTCTAATTAACATCCATGAAAAAACATACCACAGAAAACACTCAAGTAGCCATACACTTCCTTGGTTCTCCAGGGATCTTTGCAGACAACACTGTAAAAAAAATGACTCAACAAACATACAATGTTTAGCTACCTCACTAACAATGCCAGAAACAACCCTAAACACTTCTGCAAGTTCTTGAAGTCAGACAAGACACCACGGCAATCACAAGCCTTGATAGACTCCAGCAACACTCTTGCGACTGACCCAGAACACAAAACATGATTACTCAACACATACCTCCAATCTGTTTTCACATGAAGACCCCAACACACCTGACATGCCAGATAGCTCTTATCCTCCAATCCCGCTGCTTGACATCTTGAGCAACGATATCATGAAACTGCTGACATCTCTTGACACCAACAAAACCACTGAACCAGATCAAATCCCTGCCCAGATCCTGAAGATCTGCACTCCTTCCCTTGCCTCTATACTACAATCTCTCTTCACCCAGTCACTCACCTCAAGCATCCTACTTGCAGACTGGCTTTGTGCAAATATCATCCCCTTTTCAAAACAGGTGACCGAAAATACCCGATTAACTATCTCCCTCACATCGATTGGTTGCAAAGTTTTTGAACACATCATGAACCACATTGACAACCACAACAGCCTTACAGACTCACAGCACGGCTTTCAGCCGATCGTGTGAGACCCAACAATCAAAACGCATCACGACGTTGCCCGACTATTTGACAGATGTGACACAAAACAAGTTGATGCCATACTTCTTGTCTTTGCCAAAGCCTTAAATTACGGTGTTATGGAATAACAGGACCAATTTTTCACTGGATCACTGCTCTTTTGACATGTACTATTGGATAGTGCATCTTCTGACACTGTCTCTGTCTCTTCTGGCATCCCACAAGGCACCGTTCTTGGCCCCCTTCTTTTCCTTCTATACATTAATGACCGTAATCTATCAACACCTAACTCCGCTGCTAGACTCTTTGCTGATAATTTTTTTAATTTCGACCAATAAAAACTGAAGACGACTGCAGAATCCTTCAACACGACATAGACGCCCTCGAAGTGGGGAAGGTCTTGGCAAATGACCTTCAGACCCGACAAATGCTTGGTAGGCAGGGCAGACTCCCACAGAGCAACTGGGTTTGTCAGGTTTTCAAGTTCTGTGAATCGATCAGAGACTGCTGTGGCGAACCCTTGCGCACATCCCACCTTCCTCAGTTTGTCCAAGCGAAACGCCCTAGAGTGGCCCTTGGGACGAGAAGTTTTGAAGTGCCCTGAAGGAGTAGCCATTAAGGCTTTGCTCCAGCCCTGAAACCCCTAGAGTGCTTTCCTTGTGACGGAGTTTAGTTAACTGAAGTGCCACTGAACGGTTTTCCCGGCTCCACCCCGGCCCCGTCCCCCCCCAAATTCCAAACCGTCCCTTTCCTTCTCTCTAAAATGCCCAAAAAGGGACCGATTCCCGCAGGGGGAAGGGGAGGAGGGGAGGGGAGAGGTCCTTCTTTTTCGGGGTGCTGATTATTGTTCCACGGGGGACGGGGGTGTTTTTTTGAGCGCTCCCGGTCAAAACGCCCTTTGCTCCCCCCCCCGCAGCAAAGTCAAACACCCACCGGCATTGAGAGTTCGCCGGCTGAAAACACAAAAAACATAACCCCCGTTTTAGAAAGATAAGAAAAAAATTAGTTTCCACTATTTTCACATCCCCTTTTCTTCCCTTTTAATTACACTCATTATTTTTCACTTCATGCCAAATCCGCAACATCGCAGACACCACGAGTCAACAACACAAACACACATCACAAACAAAATGACTCGCCCCCTTCCTCGCAGTCGTGGGCACCCCATCAATCCACAACAAAACAGTTTTAATTCCGGGGACACACCATTTTACTTCTGCGGGCTCCTTGTGGGAATACCGGTACTAATGGGGTGTTAAAAGGGGTTCAGAGGGCCTCCAGGCGATAAAATGTTGTGAGAAAACCCAGCAGCTGGCTGGTACCATGTCAGGAACTTCCTTACACTTATAGCTGGTTATTAACAATAACGTTTCTGGATCTCGACGGATTGCCCCTTTAAATTTTTTGAGCCGTTTTCTATATCTTCTCCCCCACCTATCAACTTCAAAAACTCCTTCTAGGCCTACCCTTCTCCCGGGGCCCCCCCATCATTTTGCGCTCCTTACCTTTCCCTCCTGCCACCCTACTCTTTCCCCTCTCTTCATTTCCTTTCTTCACTTCCTTTATTCTCACTAAGCTCCCCCCTCCTCTCCTTTCCCTTCTTCCTTCCCCCTTTCCCCCTCCCCCTCCTCCCCGTTTTCCCTTTTCCCCCTCCTCCCCGCACACACCTCTCCCCCCACCCTCCTCCCCTCCTCCCTTAGACCACGCTCGTGACAATCCAAACCACCCTCTGATGTTAAAATCAACTTTAGAACTTACAAAAAAAATTACAACTCCACCAAATCTCCCGTCAAACCAGACATTATAAAAGGGACAGAGACTTTGGGTAACCCTGACATTTACTCTGCCCAAATTTTCCCCCCTCCCCTTTTTCCCGGGCTTCATATGAAAAATCGCTCGATCGATTTTGACAGAGGTGGGGGTGTCCTCTCACCACCAAAACCCGGCCTTTTTTACAACCGAGATCGACCTTAACATAGACTGCGAAATTTTTTTGGGGGCCAACTCCAAATCTCTAACTGAACAGGTGCAATTTCCCTTCAGGACATCAACTAAAAAAATTTTTTTTTAAACCTGCCCCCCCCCTTTTTGGTATGTTTTTTCATGGATGTTAATTAGAAGTAAAGGTCTTTTGTGGAGATCTGTACTGAAGTCAGAGCATAGCTAGTGATGTCCTGAATGATTGCACCTGTGTCAGTTAGAGAGTTGGAGTTGGACCCAGAAATTTCGCAGTCTATGTTAAGGTCTGATCTCGGCTTAGTAACAAGGCCTGGTTTGTGGTGATGAGGACACCGCCACCTCTGTCAGAATCGATCGAGCGATCTTTACATATGACAGTCCTGGTAAAGGGAGGGCGAAAAGTTCGGCAGAGTAAATGTCAGGAGTTAGCCAAGTCTCTGTACCTATTATAATGTCTGGTTATGACTGGATGATTTGGTGGAGTTGTACTATTTTGTTAGTAATGTTTCTAAGTTGATATTTAACATCAGAGGTGGTTTGGATGTCACGAGGCGATGGTCTAAGGGAGGAGGGGAGGAGGGTGGTGAGGAGAGGATGTGTGCGGGGAGGAGGCGGGAGAGGGAACGGGAGAGGAGAGGAGGAGGAGAGGCAGGAAGGAAGAAGGAAGGAGAGGAGAGGGGATGCATTAGTGAGAATGAAAGAGGAAGTGAAGAAAGGAAATGAGATAGAGAGGGGAAGAGAGTAGGGTAAGGCAGGAGTTGAAGGTAAGGAGCGCAAAATGAGTGAGGGTCCGGGAGTTAAGGGTAGGCCTAGAACAGGAGTGTTTTGAAGTTGATAGTGTGATGGGAGAAGATATAGCAACGAGCTCAAGAAATTAAGTAGGCCATATCCGTCGCAGATCCACGCAACGTTATTGTTAACTAATCCAGCATATAACTGTGTAAAGGAACCGATGCAGCTGACATGGTACCAGCCAGCATGCTGGGATTTCTCACAACAGTTATCGCACTGGATGGCCCTCTGAACCCATTTAACAGCCCATTAGTACCGGTATTACCACAAAGGAGCAGCAGAAGTAAGATGGTGTGTCTGGAATGTAAATCTGTTTTTGTTGTGGTATGTGATGGGGTGCCGCACGACTGCGAGGAATGGAACGAGTCAGTGCTTGTTTGTGATGTGTGTTTGTGTTGTTGACTCGTGAGTGTCTGCGTATGTTGCGGATTTGTGCATGAAGTGTAAATATAATGAGTGCTATGTAAGTGCAAGAAGGTGATGTGTAAAGTATGTGGCATCTATCTTGTTTTCTCTTATCTTTCTAAGCGTGAGCGAGTTATGTATTGTCGTGTTGTCAGCCTTGAGCGAACTCTCAAGTGGCCGGTGGTGTGTTCGACTTTGCTGCGGGAGCGGAGCAAAGTCGTTTGACGCGGAGCGCATCAAAAACACCTCCGTCCACCGTGGAACAATAGGATCAGCAGCTGAAGAAGAAGGACCTCTCCCCTCCTCTCCTCCCCTCTCTCCCTGCGGTGAATCGGTCCTTAATTGGACGATTCAGAGAGAAGGGAGGATCGGTTTTGGCAAGGGTGGCGGACGGGGCGCAGCGGGTGGAGCCGAGCAACGCCAAGAGAGTTACCATGATCCCTCGATCGTGTGGCTTTTGCATGGGCATATTAAAGAGATGCACCGCGCCCGGTCCCATGCAATCTCGGCCTCGGCTCTTCCGCGTTACCGGACGGTGACGCGTCCCCCCATTGTTTGATGCCACGATGCTATGTGCTTGCATGTAGCTTCGTGCCCTCCTAGCCTACTCTTTCCTATCGAATTTTCGGCATTAGAATGACTCTGTGCCACACCTTCTGGTGAACTGGACCCCATCTTCGGGCGCGTGCTCGGACGTGGGCAGACCTTTACCTCCCGCAGGGGAGGGTGTGTCTGGGGGCCTTAGAAGGCCTGCCTACGTGTGCATAAGTTGCCATTCTTTTGTTAGGGACTGGTCTGGCAGACCATCTGATGACTGCCACTCTTTTTCTTTCGAATAGGGCGATAGGCAGGTAGAGCCCCCTTGTCAGCTTCAGCCAGTTCTGTCTAATAGCAGCACTAGACGACATCAGTTCCCGTCTGTGATAGGAAGTACGCAAATTGTCTTTCCCTCACTGTGATAGTT
>NW_023658974.1:0-22482 GCF_015228065.2 Penaeus monodon
TTCTTTTTTTTTTGGAATTTTTATTATTATTGTTATTACTATTATTTTGTTGTAGCTTTTAGTATTATTGAAAAAATAATACTAAAAACTCCAAATAATTGCAATAATAATATAACAATTGCAATAATGATGATAATAATTGCAATAATGATGATAATGAGATTATAATGATGATAATGATGATAATGATGATGATAACGATAATAATGATGTAATCATAATAATGATGATGATAATAACGGGAAATTTGTGTCCATATATAATATAAAAAGGTATAAGAAAAAAATTCCCAAAAGTCGAAAAAGAGGCAAAATCTAGAAAAATATAGCCTTTTGAGAGTATACTCCAAAATGAAGTTTTTTCAATTTCTTTGGTGATTTCGGCAATTATTAGGGTATAATGATAAAAATTTACCAGAATTGTATTAACCATAACAATAATGATGATAAAAGTGAGAATAAAGAGAATTTTGATAACATTTGAATATTATAAATATTATTATTTTTATTTATATTATTATATTATTATTATTATTTTTAAATTATTATTATATTATTATTATTATTTTTATTATTATCATTATTATTATTATTTTTAAATTATTATATATTATTATTACTATTATCTTAATTATTAGTATCTTGCCAAAAATTATTATATCTGAAAATAATAACAATAATAATAATAAGTTAAGTATAATAATAATAATGCTAGGGGTTATAATATTTGTTATTAGTATTATTATTGTTATTATTATCAGTATTATTTTTTGTACTGGTAGTATAATTGCAAAAATAATTATTAAACAGTAATAATTACAGTAATAACGATACTAATTAATATAATGATATAAATAATATTATAAAATCGTTATATTTTTTTATTATTATTGTTTTTTACTATTATTATTTGTTGTGGTTATTAGTATTATTGCAAAAATATATACTATAACTCCAATAATTGCAATAATAATGATAACAATTGCAATAATGATGATAATAATTGCAATAATAATGATAATGATGATGATAATGATGATAATGATGATAATGATGATGATAACGATAATAATGATGATAATCATGATAATGATGATGATAATAAAAGGAATTGTGTCCATATATAATTTTAAAAAAGGTATAAGAAAAACATTCCCAAAAGTCGAAAAAGCGGCAAAATCTAGCGAAATTAGCCTTTTGAGAGTACACTCCAAATGACGTTTTTTCGATTTCTTTGGTGATTTCGGGCAATTATTAGGGTAATAATGATAATAATTACCAGAATTGTATTAATCATAACAATAATGATGATAAAAGTAGAAAAAAGAGAATTTGATAACATTTGAATATTATTAAAATTATTATTATTATTATTATTATTATTATTATTATTATTTTTTATTATTAATTTTTATTATTATTATTAAATTTTTATTTATTATTACTATTATCTTAATTATTAGTATCATTGACAAAAAATCTATTTTATCTGTAAAAATAACAATAAAAAATAATAAGTATAAGTATAATAATAATAATGCTAGTGTTATAAAATTGTTATTAAAATTATTATTGTTATTATTATACAGTATTATTATTTGTACTGGTAGTATAAATTGCAAAAATAATTATTATAACAGTAATATTACAGTAATACGATACTAATTAATTATAATATAAATAAATTTTTATAAAATCGTTATTATTGTTATTATTATTGTTATTACTATTATTATTGTTGTGGTTATTTGTATTATTGCAAAAAAATATACTAAAACCTCCAATAATTGCAATAATAATGATAAAAATTGCAATAGTGAACTAATTGCAATAATGATGATAATATTTATAATGATGATAATGATGATAATGATGATGATAACGATAATAATGATGATAATCATGATAATGATGATGATAATAACAGGAATTGTGTCCATATATAATATAAAAAAGGTATATGAAAAACATTCCCAAAGTCGAAAAAGCGGCAAAATCTGCGAATATAGCCCTTTTTAGAGTATACTCCAAAATGACGTTTTTTCGATTTCTTTGGTGATTTCGGGAATTATTAGGGTATAAATTAAATAATTACCAAATTGTATTAATCATAAAAAATAATGATGATAAAAGTGAGAATAAAGAGAAATTTTTATAACATTTGAATATTATTAAAAAATTTTTTATTATTATTATTATTATTATTATTATTATATTATTATTACTATTATTATTATTATTTTTATTATTATTATTATTATTATTATTATTATTATTTTACTATTATCTTAATTATTAGTATCATTGCCAAAAATCTATTATATCTGAAAAATAACAATAATAAAATAAGTATAAGTATAATAATAAATGCTAGTGGTTATAATATTGTTATTAGTATTATTATTGTTATTATTATCATTATTATTATTTGTACTGGTAGTATAATTGCAAAATAATATTATAACAGTAATAATTACAGTAATAACCCATACTAATTAAGATAATGATATAAAGAATTATTATAAAATCGTTATTATTGTTATTATTATTGTTATTACTATTATTATTGTTGTAGTTATTAGTATTATTGCAAAAATATATACTATAACTCCAATAATTGCAATAATAATGATAACAATTGCAATAATGATGATAATAATTGCAATAATGATGATAATGATGATAATGATGATGATTTAAAGATAATAATGATGATAATCATGATAATGATGATGATAATAACAGGAATTGTGTCCATATATAATATGAAAAAGGTATAAGAAAAACATTCGCAAAAGTCGAAAAAACGTCAAAATCTAGCGAAATATAGCCTTTTGAGAGTAAAACTCCAAAATGACGTTTTTTTCAAATTTTTTTGGTGATTTCGGCAATTATTGGGTAATATGATAATAATTACCAGAATTGTATTAATCATAACATAATGATGATAAAAGTGAGAATAAGAGAATTTTGATAACATTTGAATATTTTTAAAATTTTTTTTATTATTATTATTATTATTTTTTAAATTTTTATTATTATTTTATTATATTTTTTATTATTATTATTATTATTATTATTACTATTATCTTAATTATTAGTATCATTGCCCAAAAAAATCTATTATATCTGTAATAATAACAATAATAATAATAAGTATAAGTATAATATAATATTGCTAGTGGTTATAATATTGTTATTAGTATTATTATTGTTATTATTATCAATTATTATTTTTGTACTGGTAAATATAATTGCAAAAATAATTTTATAACAGTAATAATTACAGTAATAACGATACTAATTAAGATAATGTATAAATAATTATTATAAAAATCGTTATATTGTTATTATTATTGTTATTACTATTATTATTTTTTGTGGTTATTAGTATTATTGCAAAAATATATACTATACTCCAATAATTGCAATATAATGATAACAATTGCAATAATGATGATATAATTGCATAATGTGATAAGATGATGTATGATGATAAAGATGATGATAAAGATAATAATGATGATAATCATGATAATGATGAGATAATAACAGGGAATTGTGTCCCCTAATAATATAAAAAAGGTATAAGAAAAACATTCCCAAAAGTCGAAAAAGCGGCAAAATCTAGCGAATATAGCCTTTTGAGAGTAACTCCAAAATGACGTTTTTTCGATTTCTTTGGTGATTTCGGCAATTATTAGGGTAATAATGAAATAATTACCGAATTGTATTAATCATAACAATAATGATGATAAAAGTGAGAATAAAGAGAATTTTGATAACATTTTGAATATTATTAAAATTATTATTATTATTATTATTATTATTATTATTATTATTATTATTATTATTATTATTATTATTATTATTATTATTATTATTATTATTATATTATTTAATAATTGCAATAATTAATAATCTTTATATTAATAATAAAATAATATAGTATAATATAATAATATATAGTTATAATATTGTTATTAATATTATTAGTATTATTATTATTATTATTTTATGTAGTATAATTGAGATAAATATGTATAAACAGTAATAATACATAATAAGATACTAATAAAAGATATAATAATAATATAAAATTTATTATTTAATATTATTATTGTTTATTATATTATTAATTTGTTATTAGTTATTAAATATTACTATAACTCCAAAATTGAATAATAATCATAATTGATGCAAAATATAAGATAAATAATTTAAAATGTATAATGATGATAGATAATGATGATAATGAGATGATAAGGATAATAATGATGATAATCATGATAATGATTGATAAAACAGGAATTGTGTATATATAATATAAAAAAGGTTATAAAAAATCCCAAAGAAAAGTCGGAAAAAGCGATAACTCTGAAATACTTTCGAAAGATTTAATATGATTTTTTGTGATTTTGGTATTTGGTATATTAAGTATATGAATGATTACCAAAATTTATTAATCAAACAATAATGATGATAAAAGTGAGAATAAGAGAATTTCGATAAATTTAAATATTATTATTATTATTATTATTATATATTATTATTATTATTATTATTATTATTATTATTATTATTATTATTATTATTATTATTATTATTATTACTATATTTAATTATTAGTATCATTGCAAAAAATTATATACTGTAATAATAACAATAATAAAAAATATAATAATAATAATATGATATAATATTTATTAGTATAATATGTGTTATTATATTATTATTATTGTATGATTATAATTGCAAAATATTATTTTAACGTATAATTCAAATAACGATTGAATAAAATAAATTTAAATTTATAAATACAGTATAGTATATTAAGATAATATATAAATATATTATAAAATGTTATTATTGTATTATTATGAATATATTACTATTAATTATTGATGTATAATAATGTAGAAATTAATATGTACAATAATTGCAATAATGATGAACAATTGCAATAATGATACAATAAATTTCAATAATATGAAATGTGATGTAATGATAAAATTGAGATAACGATAATAAAGAGATAATGATATAATGATGATATAATAACAGGAATTGTGTCCATATTAAAATAAAAAAGGTATAAGAAAAACATTCCCAAAGTCGAAAATCGGCAAATCTAGCGAAATATAGCCTTTTGAGAGTATACTCCAAAAAGACGTTTTTTTCGATTTATTTGGTGATTTCGGCAATTTTTAGGGTAATAATGATAAATTACCAGAATTGTATTAATCATAACAATAATGATGATAAAAGTGAGAATAAAGAGAATTTTGATAACATTTGAATATTATCAAAATTATTATTATTATTATTATTATTATTATTATTATTATTATTATTATTATTATTATTATTATTATTAATTATAATTATTATTATTACTACTATTATCTTAATTATAGTTTTCATTGCCAAAAAATCTATATATCTGTAATAATAACAATAATAATAATAAATATAAGTATAATAATAATAATGCTAGTGGTTATAATATTGTTATTAGTATTATTATTGTTATTATTATCATTATTATTATTTGTACTGGTAGTATAATTGCAAAAATAATTATTTAACAGTAATAATTACAGTAATAACGATACTAATTAAGATAATGATATAAATAATTATTATAAAATCGTTATTATTGTTATTATTATTGTTATTACTATTATTATTGTTGTGGTTATTAGTATTATTGCAGAAATATATACTGTAACTCCAATAATTGCAATAATAAGATAACAATTGCAATAATGATGACAATAATTGCAATAATGATGATAATGATGAAAAGATAATGATGATAATGATGATGATAACGATAATAATGATGATAATGATGATAATGATGATGATAATAACAGGAATTGTGTCCATATATATATAAAAAAGGTATAAGAAAAACATTCCCAAAGTCGAAAAAGTCGGCAAAATCTAGCGAAATATAGCCTTTTGAGAGTATACTCCAAAATGACGTTTTTTTTCGATTTCTTTGATGATTTTGGCAATTTTTAGGGTAATAATGATAATAATTACCAGAATTGTTTAATCATAACAATAATGATGATAAAAGTGAGAATAAAGAGAATTTGATAACATTTGAATATTAAAATTTTTAAAATTATTATTATTATTATTATTATTATTTATTATTATTATTATTATTATTATTATTATTTTTTTACTAAATTATCTTAATTATTAGTAGCATTGCCAAAAAATCTATATATCTGTAATAATAACAATAATAACGATACTAATTAAGATAAAGATATAAATAATTATTATAAAATCGTTATTATTGTTATTATTATTGTTATTACTATTATTATTGTTGTGGTTATTAGTATTATTGCAAAAATATATACTATAACTCCAATAATTGCAATAATAATGATAACAATTGCAATAATGATGATAATAATTGCAATAATGATGATAATGATGATGATAATGATGATAATGATGATAATGATGATGATAACGATAATAATGATGATAATCATGATAATGATGATGTAATAACAGGAATTGTGTCCATATATAATATAAAAAAGGTATAAGAAAAGCATTCCCAAAAGTCGAAAAAGCGGCAAAATCTAGCGAAATATAGCCTTTTGAGAGTATACTCCAAAATGACGTTTTTTTTCGATTTCTTTGGTGATTTCGGCAATTTTTAGGGTAATAATGATAATAATTACCAGAATTGTTTTAATCATAATAATAATGATGATAATTGATAAATGAATGAGAAATATTATATATTTTATTATTATTATTATTATTATTATTATTATTATTTATTATTATTATTATTATTTTATTATTATTTTATATTATTTAAATTTTTATTCCAAAAAAACTTTTTTATATCTTTAAAAAACAAATAATTTAAAAAAAAATAATATAATAATAAACTATGGTTAAAATTGTTTTTAGTTTTTTTGTTATTTTTCTTTTTAAATTTTTGGGAGTATAAATTAAAAAAAAATTTTTTAAAAGAAAAATTATAGTAATAAAGATACTAAAAAATTAAAAAAAATTTAAAAATTTTTTTATTTTTTTTTTATATTTTTTTTTTTGTTTTTAAAAAAAAATAAATAATAAAAAAAATTAAAATTAAAAAAATTAAAAAAATTTAATAAGATGATAAATTTTAAAAATTGAGGATAACATAAAAATGATGATAATAATAAAGGGTGTCCCAAATTTTATATAAAAAAAAAAGGAAAAAAAACATTCCCCCAAAAGGGAAAAAGCGAAAATCTAAAAAAATTTAATATTAAAATTTTTTTTTGATTTTTTGGGAAATTTGGAATTATTAGGGAAAAATTTTAATAAATTTCCCAATTTTTAAAAAAAATAATTGATAAAAGTAAAAAAAATTTATAAAATTTAAAGTTATTAAAATTATATATTATTTTTATTTTATTATTTTATTTTAATTATTTATTATTATTTTATTTTAAATTTTTATTTTAATAAATTTTTTATTGAAAAAAAAATTTTTAACGTTAAAAAAATTAATAATAAGTATGTTATAAAAATTTTTTGTGGTTTTAAAATTTTTATATTATTTTTTTAATAATTTATTTTAATTTTTATTAAAAAATTTTTTATAAAGTATATTTAATAATAATTTTTAAATTTAAAAAATTTTTAAATATTTATAAAAATTTTATTTTATTTTATTGATACTATTAAATTTTTTTGGGGGTTTTTTAATTGCAAAAAATATAATATAATAATAAAGAATAATAAATGAAAAATAAAAATGTAAAAATTTTTAAATGATATAAGGATGGTAAAAATATAATAAAAGATAGAAAACATTAAAAAAATTTAAAAAAATAGAAATAACTTTTTTTCCAAATTTGGTTTTAAAAAAAAACCAAAATGGGGGAAAGGGAAATTACGAAAATATAATCTTTTTTTAATATCTAAAACGTTTTTTTTTTTGGTATTTGGAATTTTTAATATAAAAAAAAATTTATTAATTAACAAAAATATATAAATAAAATAAAAAATTTTATAAATTTAAAATTATTAAAAAATTATTATTATTATTATTAAAATTTTTATTATTATTAAAATTTTAATATTTTAAAAATTTTTATTATTATTTTATTATTATTATTTTTTATATTTATTATTTATTATTGTTTTTATTCAAAAATTTTATTTACTGTAATTAAAAAATTTAATAAATAATATAATTTAAAAAATCTATAAATATTTTTATTTTTTAATTTTTTTTTTTATTTTAAATTTTTTTTTTAAATTTGGGAAAAAAAATTTTTATCAAATAAATTTCAAAAAACATATAATTAAGATAAATGAATAAAAATAATTTTTAAAAAAGTTTTTTTTTTTATTTGAATTTTATGTTTTTATATTATTGAAAAATTTTCTAACCCCCAAAAAACAAATAATAAGAAAAATTCAAAAGTGAAAAAAAAATTAGGAAATTTTTAAATTTGAGATAAAAAAATGAATTTTAAAATTTGTAAAAACGGAATTTTATAAATAATATAAAAAGGTTAAAAAACATTTCCCCCCCAATGAAAAAGGGAAAAAAGGAAAATTTTCCTTTTTTAAATATTAAAATTTTTTTTTTTTTTTTTTATTTTAATTATTATAAAAATATAAAAATTTTTTTAAAATTTATTAAACATAAAATTGGGAAAAAAATAATAAAAAATTTTAAAATTAATATTTTTTAAAATTATTTTATTTTTATTTTTATTTTATTAATTTTTTTATTTTATTTTATTATTATTTTTTTTTATTTTTATTTTAATATTATCAAAAATTTGTTCATTCCAAAAAAATTAATATTTTTAAAAAAAAAATAAAATAATATTTATAAAAATTATATTATGGTTATAAAAAATTTTTTTTGTTTATTTTTAAAATTTTTTAAAAATTTTCATTATTTTATTAGTAAAATTAAAATAAAATTAAAAAGAATAATTTGTAATAAGATATAAATTAGATAATGATATAAATAATAAAAGATTTATTATTTAAAATTATTTTTATTACTATTATTATTGTTGTGGTTATTAGTATTATTGCAAAAATATATACTATAACTCCAATAATTGCAATAATAATGATAACAATTGCAATAAGGATGATAATAATTGCAATAATGATGATAATGATGATGATAATGATGATAATGATGATGATAATGATGATAAAGATGATAATGATTTATGATAACGATAATAATGATGATAATCATGATAATGATGATGAAATAACAGGAATTGTGTCCATATATAATATAAAAAAGGTATAAGAAAAACATTCCCAAAAGTCAAAAAAGCGGCAAAATCTAGCGAAATATGCCTTTGAGAGTATACTCAAAATGACGTTTTTCGATTTCTTTGGTGATTTCGGCAATTATTAGGGTAATAATGATAATAATTACCAGAATTGTATTAATCATAATAATAATGATGATAAAAGTGAGATTAAGAGAATTTTGATAACATTTGAATATTATTAAAATTATTCTTATTCTTATTATTAATTATTATTATTATTATTAATTATTTATTTATTATTTATTATTTATTATTATTATTATTATTACTATTATCTTAATTATTAGTATCATTGCCCAAAAAATCTATCATATCTGTAATAATAAAAAATAATAATAATAAGTATAAGTAAATAATAATAATGCTAGTGGTTTTAATATTGTTATTAGTATTATTATTGTTTTTATTATCATTATTATTATTTGTACTGGGAGTATAATTGCAAAAAATTTAAATTTTAAAAATAATAATTAAAAGTAATAACGATATAATTAAGATAATGATAAAATAATTATTATAAAATCGTTACTAATTTTTTATTATTTTGTTTTTTAATTATTTTTTTTGTGGTTATTATATTTTTTGCAAAAAAAAAATACTTAACTCCAATAATTCAATAAAAAAAATGATTTAAAAAATTTAATAATGATGATAATAATTGCAATAATGATTTATAATGATGATGATAAAAGATGAAAAAGATGTAATGATGATTATAACGATAATAATCATGATAAACCCTGAAATGAGATGAATTTAAAAACCAGGAATTGTGTCCATATATAATTAAAAAAAATTTTAAGAAAAAAATTCCCCAAAAATCGAAAAAAACGGCCCAAAAACTAGGGGAAATTTTAAACTTTTCAGAGTATCTCCAAAATGAGGGTTTTTTTGATTTTTTTGGTGATTTCGGCAATTATTTGGGTTAAAAATGATAATTATTAACAGAATTGTAAAAATTCCCTAAAAAATAATGATGAAAAAAATGGAAAAAAAAGAGAATTTTTATAACATTTGAATATTATTAAAATTATTATTATTATTATAATTATAAATTAAAATTTTTATTATAATTATTATTATTATTATTATTATTATTTTTATTATTATTTTTTTTATCATTTTATTTTTTATTATTATTATTACTATTTCTTCCCTTATTGTATTTTATTGGGGCCAAAAAAAACTATTATATCTGTAATAATAACAATAAAAATAAAAAGGATAAGTTTTAATAATAATTCTAGGGTTTTTAATATTGGGTTTTTAGTATAAATTTTTGTTATTTTATCATTATTTTTATTTTTTTGGTGTATAATTGCAAAAATAGTTATTTAAAAACAGTAATAATTTCAGTAATAAAGATACTAAATTTAAGGGTAATGATATAAATAATTATTTTTAAAATCGGGTTTTTAAATTTTTTTAAATTAAATTTTTATTACTATTTTTACGGTTTTGGTTTTTAGGATTATTGCAAAAAAAATATACTATAACTCCAATAATTTCAATAATAATGATAAAAATTGCAAAAATTATTATAATAAAATTTCAAAAATGGGATAAGATGAAAGATAATGAGGGTAATGTGATGATAACGATAAAATGATGATAATCATGATAATGATATGATAATAACAAAGGAAAAAAGTGCCATATATAATATAAAAAAGGGTTTTAAAAAAAAACATTCCCAAAAAATCGAAAAAAACGGGAAAAACTACCCAAATATAGCCTTTTTAAGTATAATCCAAAAAGAAGTTTTTTTTTGATTTCTTTTTTTTTTTCCGGGGAATTTTTTAGGGTAAAAAATGATAATAATTACCAGAATTGTATTTAAACAAACAAAAATGATGAATAAAAAATGAGAAAAAGGAAATTTTTTATAACATTTGAATATTATTAAAATTTTTTATTATTTTTATTTTATTTTTATTATTTTATTATTATTATTTTTATTATTTTATTATTTTTATTTTTATTATTATTACTATTTTCTTAAATTTTTAAATATCATCCAAAAAATCTTTATATCTGTAATAAAAACAAAATAATAAAAAGTATAAGTATAATAATAATAATGCAGTGGTTTTAATATTGTTTTTAGTATTATTATTTATTATTATAATTTTTTTTTTTAAAAAAAATTTTTCCCGGTAGTATAAATTTCAAAAAATAAAATTTTTATAACGTTAAAAAAACCGTAATAACGATACTAATTAAGAAAAATGATTAAATAATTATTTTTAAAAATCGTTATTATTGTTATTTTTTGTTTTTTACTATTAAATTTTTGTTTTGGTTATTAGTATTATTGCAAAAATATTAAATCAAGTCCAATAATTTCAAACATAATGATAACAATTGCAATAAAGATGATAATAATGCAATAATGAGGGTAAAGATATGATAATGATGATAATGATGTAAAGATGATGAAAAACGATAATAATGATGATAATCATGATAATGATGATTTATAATAACAGGGGAATTTTGTTTCCCTACATAATTTTAAAAAAGGTATAAAAAAAAACATTCCCCAAAAATCGAAAAAACTCCAAAAACTACGAAAATTTTTAGCCTTTTTAGGGGGATACTCCAAAAAGACGGTTTTTTTTGATTTTTTTTGGTTGGGTTTTGGGGAATTATTAGGGGGAATAATGATTTAAAAATTACCAGAAATTTTTATTTAATTTATAACAATAATGATGATAAAAAATGAGAATAAAGAGAATTTTAAACTTTTAATATTATTAAAAATTATTATTTAAATTTTTATTATTATTTTTTATTTATTAAATTTTTATTATTTTTATTATTTTTATACTACATTTTCTTAATTATTAGGATCATGCCAAAAAAAACTATTATATCTGTAATAATAACAAAAATAATAATAAGTTAAAAAGTATAATAATAATAATGCTAGGGTTTTAATATTGTTATTAAATATTATTATTGTTATCATTAAACATTATTATTTTTTGTACTGGGAGTTTTGATTGCAAAAAAAATTATTTAACGTAAAATTTTCAGTAATAGCGATACTAATTTTTAAATAATGATATAAATAATTATTATAAAATCGGGTTTTTTATTTTTATTATTATTTTTATTACTATTATTTTTGTTTTGGTTTTTTAGTATTATTTCAAAAATATATACTATAACTCCAATAATTGCAATAATAATGATAACAATTGAAATAAAGGGTGATAAAAATTGCAATAATGATGATAAAGATTTATGATAATGAGAAATGATGATGATAAATGATAATGATGATAAGAGATGAAACGATAATAAGGGTGGGAAAACAAAGATAATATTATGATAATAACAGGGAATTGTGTCCCTATTTTAAAATAAAAAAGGATAAGAAAAACATTCCCCAAAAAATCAAAAAAACGGGCCAAAAACTGCGAAATATAGCCTTTTGAGAGTTACTCCCAAAAAGACGTTTTTTTTGATTTCTTTGGGTGATTTCGGGGAAATTTTTGGGTAATAAGATAATAATTTTAAACCCGAATTGGATTTAAACATAATAATAAGGGGATTAAAAATGAGATTAAAAGAATTTTTATAACCTTTTAATATTATTAAAAATTTTTCTTATTCTTATTATTATTTTATTTTAAATTTTTATTATTATTATTATTTTTTTATTATTATTATTATTTATTATTTTTTACTATTATCTTAAAATTTTTGTATCATTGCCAAAAAAAATTTTCATATTTTGTAATAATAAAAATAATATAATAAGTTAAGTATAATAATAATAATGCTAGGGGTTTTAATTTTTGTTAATTAGTATTATTATTTTTATTATTATCATTATTATTATTTGTACTGGTAGGATAATTGCCAAAAATAATTTTATAACAGTAATTTAAAATTTTCAGTAATAAAAAGATACTAATTAAGATAATTTATAAATAATTATTATAAAAACGTTATTATTGTTTTTTATTAATTTGGGTTAAATTTCTATTATTATTTTTTTTTGGTTATTTGTAAATTTTTGCAAAAAATATACTATAACTCCAAAAATAGCAAAAATAATGATAAAAAATTGCAAAAATGATGAAAAATAATTTCAATAAAAGATGATAATGATGAAGAATGAAAAGATAATATGATGATAACGATAATAAGATGATAACATGATAATGATGAGGGTAAAAACCGGGAAAGGGGTCCTATATAATTTTAAAAAAAATTTTTAAGAAAAAAAATTCCCATAAGTCGAAAAAACGGGAAAAACTAGGAAATATACCTTTTTAGAGTATACTCCAAAAAGACGGGGTTTTTTTTGATTTCTTTGGTGATTTCGGGAATTTTTGGGGAAAATGATTTAATTTAAATTCCCCGACTTGTATTAATCCCTAAGAAAAATTATGATAAAAGGGGGAATAAAAGAATTTTTATAACTTTAATATTATTAAATTATTTTATTATTATTAAATTTTTATTTTTATTATTATTTTTATTATTATTATTATTATTATTTTATTATTAAATTTTTATTGTTTTTTATTATTATTTTTTACTATTATCTGAATTATTAGAATCATTGCCAAAAAAACTATTATATCTGTAAAATAAAAATAATGATAAAAAAGTAAAGTATTTAAAAATAATAATGCTAGTGGTTATAATTTTTGGTTTTTTAGTAGTATTATTGTTTTTATTATCATTTTTATTTTTTGTACTGGGAGTATAATTGCAAAAAAAATTATTATAACAGTAATAATTACAGTAAAAACGATACTAATTTAAAATAATGAATAAATAATTATTATAAAAACGTTTTTTATTGTTATTATTATTTTTATTACCATTTTTATTGTTTGTGGGTTTTTTAGATTTTTGAAAAATATATACCTTAAAATCCAATAATTGGGAATTTAAAAAGATAACCTTAAAAAAATGAGATAATAAATTTCAATAAATGATGATAATGATTTGATAATGAGATAATGATGATAATGTGAAAGATAAAGTAATAATGATGATAAACAAAGATTAAAAGATGTGATAATAACAGGAAATTTTGTCCAATATAAAAATAAAAAAGGGATAAGAAAAACTTCCCCAAAAATCGAAAAAAACGGCAAAATTTAGCGAAATATAAACCTTTTGAGAGGGATACTCCCA
Organism: Penaeus monodon; assembly: GCF_015228065.2. Lineage (NCBI taxonomy): Eukaryota > Metazoa > Arthropoda > Malacostraca > Decapoda > Penaeidae > Penaeus > Penaeus monodon. The sequence goes on from NW_023658974.1 coordinate 14,513, forward strand.
AAAAGACTTTTTTTTGATTTTTTTGGTGATTTCGGCAAATTTTTAGGGTAAATTTAAAGAAAAATAATTTCCAGAATTGTATTTAAACATAACAATTTAAAGATGATAAAAAAAGAGAATAAAAAGAATTTTTATAAAAATTTGAATATTTTTAAAAATTTTTATTAATTTTTATTATTATTATTTTACATTATTATTATTATTATTATTTTATTATTTTTTTATTATTATTTTAAATTTTTATTTTATTATTACTATTATCTTTAAATTAGTTTTTCATTGCCAAAAAAACTTTATCCCGTAATAATAACAAAAATAATAATAAGTATTTAGTATGGGAAAAAATACTGCTAGTGGTTAAATATTGTTATTAGTATTTTTTTATTGTTTTTAATTTTCATTATTATTATTTTGGTACTGGTAAAATAATTGCAAAAAGGGGAAATTTTTATAAAGTAATAAAAATTTTTTTCGTAATAACGATACTAATTAAAAATAAAGATTTTAAAAAATTTTTATAAAAGTTATTTTGGGGGTTATTTTTTGGTATTTCTATTTTTATTGTTGTGGTTATTAGGGGGTTTTTTGCAAAAATATAACTATCCCCCAATAATTTGGGAAAATAAAGATAAAAAATTGCAATAATGATGATAATAAAGGGGAATAATTTTATGATTTAAAGATGATGATTTAAAGATGGGTAATATGATAAGAAAGATGATAACGATAATAATGAGAAAAATCATGAAAATGATGTTTATAGTAAAAGGGAATTTTTTTCCATATATAATATAAAAAAAAATATAAGAAAAACATTCCCAAAAGTCGAAAAAGCGGCCAAAAACAGCGAAATATAGCCCTTTTTAGAGTATTTCTCCAAAATACGTTTTTTTGTTTCTTTGGTGATTTTTGGCAAAATTTTTGGGTAAAATGATTAAAAAATTAACCCGGGAAATTTTATTAAAATAACAATAATGATGATTTAAAAGGGGGAGAAAAAAAAGAGAATTTTTTATAAAAATTTGAAAATTTTTAAAATTTTATTATTTTATTTATTATTATTATTATTTTTTATTATTATTATTTTTTTAAAAATTTTTATTTTTATTATTATTATTATTATTTTTGTTTTTTAATTATTAGTATCATTTCCCAAAAAAACTATTAATCTGTAATAATAAAAATAATTAATAAGGGATAAGTTAATAAAAAATAATGGGTAGTGGTTTTAATATTGTTATTGTATTATTATTTTTTAAATTTTTATCTTATTTTTATTTGTACTGGTAGTATAGTTGCAAAAAATAAATTTTTTAAAAAAATAATAATTACATTAATAAAGATATAAATTAAAATTTAAAGATATAAAAAATTATTATAAAATCGTTTTTTTTGGTTTTTATTATTTTTTTTTACTATTATTTTTGTTAGGGTTATTAGTATTATTTCAAAAAATATTTCATAACTCCAATAATTGGGAATAAAATGATAACAATTTCAAAAGATGATAATAAATTTCAATAATGAAAGAAATGATGATGATAATATGATAAGGGTATGATAACGATAATAAAAAATTATAACATGGTAAAGATGATGAAAAAAACAAGAGTCGTGTCCATATATAATATAAAAAAGGAAAAAGAAAAACATTCCAAAAGGCCCCCCAAACGGGGGGAAAATTTTAGCGAAATAACCTTTTTGAAGTATACTCCAAAAAAGACGTTTTTTTCGTTTCTTTGGTGATTTCGGCAAAATTTTTTAGGGTTTAAAAATGATAATAATTACCAAATTGTTTTTAATCATAACAATAAAAATGATAAAAAATGAGAATAAAAAGAAATTTTTATAACCCTTTTAATATTACTAAAATTTTATTATTATTATTTATTATTATTATTATTATTAGATTATTATTATTATTATTATTATTTTTTATTATTTATTTTAAATTTTTACATTCTTAATTATTAGAAACATTGCCAAAAAATCTATTTATCTGTAATAATAAAAAATAAAATAATAAGTATAAGTATAATAATAATAATGCCCTTTGGGTTTTAAAAATTGTTATTAGTATTTTTATGGTTATTTTATCATTATTATATTTGTAAATGGTTTGTATAATTGGGAAAAAAAAAATTATAACAGTAATAATTTCAGTAATAACGGAAAAATTAAATAATGATATAAATAATTTAAATTTTAAAATCTTTTACTATTGTTTTTATTATTGGGTTTTTACTATTATTATTTTTGTTTGGGTTTTTAGTTTAAATTTCAAAAATATATACTTAACTCCAATTTAAATTTCAATAAAAATGATAACAATTTCAATAAAGGGTGATAATAATTGCAATAATGAGATAATGATGATAATGATGATGATACACGATAATAATGATGATAATTCATGATAATTATAATGATTAATACAGAATTGTGTCCATATATATATAAAAAGGTATAAGAAAAAATTCCAAGAAGTCTAAAAAGCGGCAAAATCTAGGCGAAATATAGCCTTTTGAGAGTATACTCCTAATGACGTTTTTCGATTTCTTTGGTATTTCGGCAATTATTAGGGTAATAATGATAATAATTCTCAGAATTGTATTAATCATAAACAATACTGATGATAAAAGTGAGAATAAAGAGAACTTTGATAAACCATTTGAACATTTATTAAAATATTATTATATTATTATTATTATTACTATTATTATTATTATATATTATAGTATTATATTATATATTATGATTATTAATATATCGTAATTATTAGTATCATTGCCAAAAAATTCTATTAATCTGTAATAATAACAATAACAATAATAAGTATAAGTATAATAATAATAATGCTAGTGGTTATAATATTATGATTAGTATTAGTTATTGTCTATAATTATCATTATTACTTTTATTTGTACTGGTAGTATAATTGCAAAAACTAATTATTTATAACAGTATAATTACAGTAATACCGATTACTAAGTAAGATAATGATATAAATAATATTATAAAATTCGTTAGTATTGTTATTATTATTGTATTACTATTATTATTGTTGTGGTTATTAGTATTATGCAAAAATATATACTATAACTCAATAATTGTCAATAATAATGATAACAATTGCAATAATGAGAAATAATTGCAATAATGATGATGATTTAATGATGATGATAATGATGATATGATGATGTAAACGGTAATAATTGATGATAATCATGTAATGATGATGATAATACCAGAATTGTGTCCATATATATTAATAAAAAAGGTATAAGAAAAAACATTCCCAAAAGTCGAAAAAGCTGCAAAATCTAGCGAAATATAGCCTTTGGGAGAGTATACTTCCAAAATGACGTTTTTTCGTATTTCTTTGTGATTTTGGCAATTATTAGGGTAATAATGATAAATAATTACCAGAATGTATTAATCATAACAATAATGATGATAAAAGTGAGAATAAAAGAGAATTTTGATAACATTTGAATATTATTAAAATTATTATTATATCTTATATTATTATTAGTATTATTATTATTATTATTATTATTATATATTATTTATTATTATTACTATTATCTTAATTATTAGTATCTTGCAAAAAAAATATATTATATCTGTACATAATAACAATAATATAATAAGATAAGTATAATAATAATTAATGCTAGTGGTTATAATTTGTTATTAGTATTATTATTGTTATCATTATATTATTATTATTGTTACTGGAGTATAATTGCAAAATAATTATATAACAGTAATAATTACAGTAATAGCGATTATAATAAGAAATGATATAAATAATTATTATATAAAAATCGTTATTATTGTTATTATTATTGTTATTACAATAATTATTGTGTGGTTATTAGTATTATTGCAAAACTATATACTATAACTCCAAATAATTGAATAATAATGATAAAAACAATTTCAATAATGATGATAATAATTGCAGATGATGATAATGATGATAATGATGATAAGATGATGATAACGATAATAATGATGATAATCATGATAAGATGATGATAATAAACAGGCATTGTGTCCTATATAATATAAAAAAGGGATAAGAAAAACATCCCAAAGCGAAAAAGCGGGCAAAATACTAGCGAAATATAGCCTTTTCAGAGTATACTCATATGACGTTTTTCGATTTCTTTGGTGATTTCGGCAATGATTAGGGTAATAATGATAATAATTAACAGAATTGTATAATCATAACAATAATGATGATTAAAAGTGAGAATAAAGAAGAATTTGAAACATTGAATATATTAAAATATTATTATTATTATATTATAATTATTATTATTATTATTATTATTATATCATTATTATTATTATTATATTATGATATTATTATTACTATTATCTTAACTGTATAGTATCATTGCAAAATTTCGATTATATCTGTAATAATAACAATAATAATAATAAGAGATGTATAATAATAATAAGCTAGTGTTTATAATATTATTATTAGTATTATTATTCTTATTATTATCATTATTATTATTTGTACTGGTAGTATAATTGCAAAAATAATTATTATAACAGTAATAATTACAGTAATAAACGATACTAATTAAGATACTGTATATAAAATAATTATTAATAAAATCGTTATTATTGTTTATTATGATTGTTATTACTATATTAGTGTTCGTGGTTATTAGTATTATTGCAAAAAATATATACTAGAACTACAATAATTGCAATCGTAATGATAACAATTGCATAATGATGATAATAATTTTGCAATTAATGATGTATAATGATGATGATTTAGGATGATAATGATGATAATGATGCTGATAACGGTAATAATGATGATAATCATGATAATGATGATGATAATAAACAGGAATGTGTCCATATATAATATAAAAAAGGTATAAGAAAACATTCCAAAAGTTCGAAAAAGTAGCGCGGCAAAATCTAGCAAATATAGCTCCTTTTGAGAGTATACTCAAATGACCGTTTTTTCGATTTCTTGGTGATTTCGGCAATTCTAGGGTTTTTTAAATAATGATAATTAATTACCAGAATTGTATTAATCATAACAATAATGATGATAAAGTGAGAATAAAGAGAATTTTGATAACATTTGAAATATTATTAAAATTATTATTATTATCATTCATTATTATTATTATTAGTATTATATTATATTAGTATTATATTATTATTACTCTTATCTTAATTATTGTCTCATTGTCCTCCCAAATGTTAATTATATCTGTAATAATAACAATAATAATAATAAGTATGAGTATAATATAATAATGTAGTGGTTATAATATTTGGTATTAGATTATTATGTTAGTTATTATCATTTTTATTATTGTACTGGTAGTTCTAATGCAAAAATAATTTTATAACAGTAATAATTAAGTAATTAACGATACTTCTTAAGATAAGATATAAATTCAATCATTATAAAATCGTTATAGGTATTATTATGTTATAATATTATTATTGTTGTGGTTATTAGTATTATTGCAAAAATATACTATAACTCCAATAATGCAATAATAATGATAAACAATTGCAATAAGTGGATGATAATAATTGCAATAATGATGATAATGATGATGTATGATGATAATGTATGATGATAACGATAATAATGATGATAATCATGATAAATGATGATGATAGTAACAGGAAATTGTGGTGTCATATATAAATAAAAAAGTATAGAAAAACATCCCAAAAGTCGAAAAGCGGCAAAATCTAGCGAAATATAGCCTTTTGAGGAGTATACTCCAAAAATGACGTTTTTTCGATTTCTTTGGTGATTCGGCATTATTAGGTAATAATGATAATAATTACCAGAATTGTATTAATCATAACAATAATGATGATAAAAGTGGAGGAAAAAGAGAATTTTGATACATTTGAATATTATTAAAATTATATTATATTATTATATTATTATTATATTATTTTATTATTATTAGTATTATTATTATTATTATATATTATTATTATCATTATTACAATTTAATTTTTTAAATTTTTACTATTATCTTAATATTAGTATCATTGCCAAAAAATCTCTTATATCTGGAATAATAACAATAATAATAATAAGTATAAGTATAATAATAATAATGCTAGGGTTTATAAATTTTATTAGTATTATTATTGTTATTATTATCATTGTTATTAATTCTGTACTGGTAGTATAATTGCAAAAAAATTATTCTAACAGTAAAATACAGTAATAACGATATATAAGAATAATGATATAAATAATTATTATAAAATCGTTTTTATTATTGTTATTATTATTGTTATTATATTATTATGTTTGGGTTATTATTTAGTTAGTTGCAAAAAATATATACTATAACTCCCAATAATGCAATAATAAATGAAACAATTGAATAATGATGATAATGAATTGCAATAATGAGATAATGATGATGATAATGATTGATAATGATGATGATAACGATAATAATAATGATAATCATGATAATGATGATTGATAATAACATGAAATTTTGTCCATATATAATATAAAAAGTATAAGAAAAAACATTCCGTGAAGTCGAAAAAGCGGCAAAATCTAGCAAAATATAGCCTTTTTTGAGAGTATACTCCAAAATGACGTTTTTTTTCGATTTCTTTGGTGATTTCGGCAATTATTAGGGTAATAATGATAATATTACCAGAATTGTATTAATCGTAAACAATAATGATGAAAAAAGTGAGAATAAAGAGAATTTTGATAACATTTGAAAATTATTAAAATTATTATTATTATTATTATAATTATTATTATTTTATATTATTATTATATTATTATTATTATTATATTATATAATCTTATATTAGTATCATTGCCAAAAAATCTATTATTGAAAATAACAATATAATAATAAGTATAAGTAAATATTAATGCTAGTGGTTATATATTGTTATTAGTATATTTTTGTTATTATAAACATTATTATTATTTGTACTGGGATAAATTGCAAAATAATTATTATAACAGTAATAATTACAGTAAAACGATACTAATTAAGATAATGATATAAATAATTATTATAAAATCGTTATTATTGTATTATTTTGTTATTACTATATTATTGTTTGGTTAATTAGTATTATTGCAAAAAATATACTATAACTCCAATAATTGCAATAATAATGATAAATTGCAATAATGATGATAATAATTGCAATAATGATGATAATGATGATGATAATGATGATAATGATGATAATGATGATAATAACCCATAATATATGTATAATCATGATATGATGATGATAATAACAGGAATTGTGTCCATTATAATATAAAAAAGGTATAAGAAAACATTCAAAAGTCGAAAAAGCGGCAAAATCTAGCGAAATATAGCCTTTTGAGAGTATACTCCAAAATGACGTTTTTTTTGATTTCTTTGGTGATTTCGGCAAAATTATTAGGGTAATAATGATAATAATTTCCAGAATTTTATTAATCTAACAATAATGATGATAAAGTGGAATAAGAAATTTTGATAACATTTGAATATGATTAAATATTATTATTATTATTAGTAGTAGTAGTAGTATTAATTATTATTATTATTATTATTATTATTTATTATTATTTTATTATTATTATTATTACTATTATCTTAAATTTTTAGTATCATTGGGCAAAATATATTATATCTGTAGTAATAACAATAATAATAATAATAAGTTAATAATAATAATGCTAGTGGTTATAATATTGTTAATTGTATTATATTGTATATTATCATTATTATTATTTGTACTGGTAGTATAATTGCAAAAGTAATTATTATAAAAAGTAATAAATTTCAGTAATAACGATACTAATTAAAAGAAAAAATAATTTAAATAAAAAGTTTTTATTTATAAATGTTTAATTTTTTAGTTTTATAAATTCGTTATACTATTAATATAATTGTTATTACATTCATAAT